>NC_064622.1:432914436-433217466 GCF_023898315.1 Schistocerca nitens
ATCAATGGAGTTTTGTCTTGTGGCTGTTAGTGTGCTGGTTACTTGCCCTGGGGGTTCTTTTGAGCGAGTTAACTATTACCGTGTTTCAAATTCAAGTGCGCGAGCGGAATTTTCTGCCTAGTGGCCGTTAGTGTTCCGGTTACCTGCCCTGGCCACTAACGTAATTTCAGGCAGCGTCCTTTCCTCACCTGTTGTCGCTGTCCAACATGGTGTGTAATTTTGACAGCCAAAACGTACTCCATTGTGGATTATCAGGTTTGAACATTGCCGGTTGGGGTTCTCATGTACTGATTGATGGGAAGCAAGTTGTTGTGTAGGTCGGTCCGTGGCTGCTCCCTGGTTGGGTTCCGATGGATCAAGTATAGTTGGGCTCACCACCTGCCTCACCTAAGTGAGCGAGGGCAGACCGACCTCCCTGGAGGCCTTCTGAGTGCCACTGGTGTTTCATTATCTATTGTCAGCTATTTTAAATTTTAGGCTTATGGTTATTGTTTGTTTCTTAAAATTTTGAAAATTAATTTTTAAATTTATCTTTCAAGCTTAAACACTGCGGCCTTCTGCCTTTAAAGATTATGGTAATATATTTTGAAATATTGAAGTTTGATTGTGGCCCTCAGCCACTGGTATTGCATCTTGCATATGTTGTTTCTTTAAATTATTTCATTGCTATCTTAATTGGATTTTTATCTTGTTAAGATTTCTTGTTGGAGGCCTTCATCCGTGAAAGAGATGCTAAATTACAATAAATGACAATTAGAAGCAGAAACTGACTTCAACCCTTGGTCCTTTCCACAATCCTATTGCCTGTTCTGCCCAGCGGGTTTAACGGGCGTTTCAACACCTGCATCGCTTAATGCTTGTGTCCGTGTCCGAGTCTCGGAGCCGGAACCGTGCTACAGTGGTTTGAGGAGCATTATAGTGAACTCACGTTGACGTCTCGGCGACCAAATTCGCTGATGTAAATCCTATGGAACCCATCTGGTCGCTATCAGGCGCCATCACCGCATACGCAGATCAGTGCCCCGTTATTTACGAGAATTACACAACCTGTGTACAAACATCTAATGCCACATAGCACCACAAACCTACCAACAAACTGTCGGATCCAAGATACGCATAATCAGTGATGTATTTCGTTCGAAAGACGGACAAACAAGCTGTTATGCAGGTGGTCGTAATGTTTTGGGTCATTAGTGTGTTGTACTACTACCAGGTGCTATGAGAGCCTTTAATAGTGCACTCGGTTTCGGTTTTTACTAGGTCGCAATATAATTGCACCAAGCTATTTTGTGAAACTACCTCCAGAAAAAGATTGATAAAATTGAGAAGATAAAGAAAGATAAAGATAAGGGGCGATCAAAAAGTTCCCGTTTGAGAGCATTGCTGCAGCATATAAGCTCCGTAGCGCGAGTCCGATGTGGGTATAGAAGCACCGACATGTAGGCAAGGGATCAGTGTAGCATTCATATCTTTCCGACGTGCGTGCGGTAAATGCGAAAACGTGAACTATGGCGAAGTTTTTACCCAATGCGTCCAAACAGGACCAACGTACTGTGATTCTTTTCTTGTTCACCGAAGGGCAATCATCGATAGACTTCCATCGGTGGATGAAGAATGTGTACGGAGAAGCATGCCTGTCGACAACCATCGTAGTGGAACAGTGGTCCGAGGGATGTTACTGGTTCATGATAACGCACGTCCACACATCGCAGATATCGCAACGGAGAAGTTATGTCAGCTCAAGTGGGAGACACTCAAAGCGGTTCTGGCGCTGCAGTCCGGAACCGCGGGACTCCTACGGTCGCAGGTTCGAATCCTGCCTCGGGCATGGGTGTGTGTGATGTCCTTAGGTTAGTTAGGTTTAAGTAGTTCTAAGTTCTAGGGGACCGATGACCTCAGCAGTTAAGTCCCATAGTGCTCAGAGCCATTTGAACCATTTTGAGACACTCAAGCACCGGTCCTATAATCCTGAACTCTCCCATGCGATTATCACGCCTTTGGGCCCTTAAATAGGGCCCTGAAGGGTCGACAATTCCAGCCGGACGAGCAGCCAGTTACAGACTTCTTCAGGCAGCAAAACACGGTGTTTTATGAAATGCTGTCTTCAACTTGGGGCTTCGGTGGATGGTTGTTTCACGCTGACTGTAATTTTGCATGATTGGCGTACGGGAAACTTTTTGATTGCCCTTACTTGTTGAATATTCTGACTAGCATGTGCATTTAACTACCTATTAATCATCGTTTATTAAGTTGCAAATCCTATCACGTCAAAAAATGTCTTGTAGTGTCATCTTGAAAAATTAAAAATAAGAGTAAGTATTCAAATCCTATCCCGTCATAAAATATCTTCTAGTGTCATCTTGTAAAAATTAAAAATAAGAGTAAGTATTCAGGAAAAAAATTAAAGTAACATTTTGATAAGTCAATCAAAAATAGATAAAAACTAAGACTACGACAAATTACACTACTGGCCATTAAAATTGCTACACCAAGAAGAAATGCAAATGATAAACGGTTATTGATTGGACATATATTATACTAGAACTGACATGTGATTACGTTTTCACGCAATTTGCGCGCATAGATCCTGAGAAATCAGTACCCAGAACAACCACCTCTGGCCGTAACAGGTACAGCTGCCCATGCAGCTTCAACACGATACCACAGTTCATTAAGAGTAGTAACAGGCGTATTGTGACGAGCCAGTTGCTCGGCCACCATTCGAACATTTTCTGTATCCAGAAAGGCCCGTACAGTTTCTGCAACGTCGTGCGTTATCGTGCTGAAATGTAAGGTTTGGCAGGGATCGAATGAAAGGTAGAGCCACGGGTCGTAACACATCTGAAATGTAAGTCCACTATTCAAAGTGCCATCAGTGCGAACAAGAGGTGACCGAGATGTGTAACCAATGGCACCCCATACCATCACTCCGGGTGATACGCCAGTATGGCGATGGCAATGACGAATACACGCTTCCAATGTGCGTTCTCCAAGATGTCGCCAAATACGGATACGACCATCATGATGCTGTAAACAGGACCTGGATTCATCCAAAAAATGACGTTTCGCTATTCGTGCAGCCAGGTTCGTCGTTGAGTACACCATCGCATGCGCTGCTGTCTGTGATGCAGCGTCAAGGGTCACCGCAGCCATGGTCTCCTAGCTGATAGTCCATGCTGTTGCAAACGTCGCCGAACTGTTCGTGCAGATGGTTGTTGTCTTGCAAACGTCCCCATCTGTTGACTCGGTGATCGAGACGTGGCTGCACGATCCGTTACAGTCATTCGGATAATATGCCTGTCATCTCGACTGCTAGTGATACGAGGCCGTTGCGATCCAGCACGGCGTTCCGTATTACCCTCCTGAACCCACCGATTCCATATTCTGCTAACAGTCATTGGATCTCAACCAACGCGAGCAGCAATGTCCTGATACGATAAACCGCAATCGCGATGGGCCACAATCCGACCTTTATCAATGTCGGAGACGTGATGGTACGCATTTCTCCTCCTTAAACGAGGCATCACATCAACGTTTCACCAGGCAACGCCGGTCAACTGCTGTTTGTGTACGAGAAATCGGTTGGAAACTCTCCTCATGTCAGCACGTTGTAGGTGTCGCCACCTGCGCCAACCTTGTGTGAATGCTCTGAAAAGCTAATCATTTACATATCACAGCATCTTCTTCCTGTCGGTTAAATTTCGCGTCTGTAGCAAGTCATCTTCGTGGTGTAGCAATTTTAATGGCCAGTAGTGTACAAATACACTGAGGTGAAAGAAAGTCGTCTGATACCTCCCAATATCGTGTCGGACCTCCTTTTGCCCAGTGTAGAGCAGCGGCTCACCGTGGTGTTGGCTCAACACGTCGTTGGAAGTCCACTGCAGAAATACTGGGTCGTACTGCCTATAGAACCATCCATAACTGCGAACGCGTTTCCAGTGCAGGATGTTGTGCACAAACTAAACTCTCGATTGCGTCCCATAAATGTTCGATGGGATTCATGTCGGCCTCAATCGCTGTGGGGGAATGAACAGCCTACCTGTCCTCGTTCAGGAGGTAAACCGTCACAAACAGTGAGATGTATGAAAAACTGTCGCATCGTGAACGATGTTTAAATTTATTATGTTTATGCTTCTAACTCTGTTTGCAATAAATTTCACAGACAGTATCCACATATGCCGCTAAGTGCACCTACGAAATTATAACATGGTATCATACACAGTTGAGGAGATATGGCGTCATAAACACTGAGATGCGTGAAAAGCTGAGGCATCATGAATGGTGTTTATGTTTATTACTTCTTTGTTACTAACTCTATTCACAACGTATTTCGCACACAGTATCGACATCTGCCATTGAATGTACCTACAATTTTTCACTAATACATGGATATGTTCTTTTTTTTCGATTTCACAGTACAAAACACAGTTCATTTTTTTCGTTTTCTTTTCCAATAGACAGTTGACAAAATGCACACCTGTGCAACGCCAGGTTTGCAACTGGTAGGCATATAATCTTTTTCATTTTTTTTTAGATATGTATGCATTTATGTTCTATGTTTGTTCTGTTAACACTTCCATCATAACATTTATCTGATTATGATATTTGGAACAAGCAACTAACTAAACACACTCATGTTCAGAAAAAACAGAACACCTTGAACGATTAGAGACAGGATGTTCATATTCACAGGACATGCGCATTAGTATGTTGTGCAGATATGGTTAGCATTTCAGTCACCTCCGTTCAGCATGCATCCTGTTGTCTAGTAGGCACAGGGTCCGCCATGGGCCCTGAGAACTTATTCCATGCATCGACCCGTATAAGACGGGAATGGCGTCTTGTGGTACAGGCATCCGTGCTGCATTCACCTGGTTCCAAAGTTCACCTCTGGTGGTCGCATTGGGTCACACCACTGCACCTATCGTTTCACCATATCCCACACATTTTCGATTGGCGACAATTCTGGTCATCTGGCGGACGAGGCCAAAAGGCTGACATCCTGTGACACCAAGAAAGCATGTGTTCGTGCAGCAACGTGAGGTTGTGCATTGTCTTGCTGAAACATTGCATCTAGGGTGTTGTGCAGGAAGGGTGTGGCTGCAGGTCGTGGGATCTCATTCATGTAGATCACACTGGTCACAGTGGACAGGCACCAGCTACGATTTGTGGTTGTACTCAATAGCACCCAATACCTTAAGGCCTTGAGTTGCCGTTTATGTCTCGTGCGAAAGCAGTCACTGTGAGCCGCTCCCCCAGTCCGCGGCGAACCAAAATACGGCCATCATTTTCAAACGAACAGAACCTGGATTCGTCCGAAAAAACTATGTGATGCCATTCCTGCCCACAATGACGTCGTTCCGTACGCCATTGCCGTCTAGCGTGCACAGTCGTCAAAGGCAGGCGGAGAAGTGGAGGACGGGACCGTAACCCCTAGTAAACGGCGATGGACGGTGTACGATAGTGTACGATGTGTTACACTGTTGCCCCAGAGCCGAGAAGGACGCAGATTTGCCCTGCAATACCATTAGAATGAGGTATCGATCTTCTCGGTGGTTGGTTTGGGTGGTGCGGCCAGACAGATCTCGTCGTGTTCTGCGGCCTTCAGTGAACCATTCTGCACACACCGCTGGCCCTGCCGAAACGCTTAGTCCTACACGAGTAGCAATTTCCCGGATGGATGCATCACATTGTCTCATGCCAATAATGTGCCCTCTTTGAAGCTCACTGATTTGACGGCATGGTCCGCGCATACGTCTCCGAGGCTCCCTCCACGTCTGCTCAAGTCACGCTGATCCGCTACCTTCGGTGTATAGCGACAAGAGCTGCAGGAACATTTTACCGGTGGGTGGCGTCGCGATGTTGAAATCGGACCCGCTGGTTGACATTGTTCAAATGCTAATCATTTTTGCAGAACATATTAATGTTGTCCTGTGAATATGAACGTTGTATCTGTAGTCGTTCAAGGTGTTCTATTTTTTTCCGAATATGACTGTATCTCGCTATTCGACTCCAACCTGTAACATAACAACTCTAGACTTTATTAGCTTCTTTATCTTGGCAATATTGTATTTGCTACAGTTCTCTAACTTTCTCATTCACAAGATTTGTTATGTGCTTTTCATACTTCCATTTTTCAATGTAGATACTTTTGGGTTGTTATTAAGTAATTACCTGCAGAATATGAACTATTTACGTTGTTCTTAAAATGTTATTGACGTGAAATTTTAAAACAGACAGAAAGCCAAGTGTAAATCCATAACATCTGTATAAGATACTTTACTAATACTTTTAGTGACGATTTTTTCAAAAGTCATTGTTAATATGCCCATGACTGGCAAGCAGTGTGGCAGCGTTCGCCATCAGTCATCGCAATAACCTGATTTGGACAGAGTGTTGCGATGGACGTCTTGAAAAGCTCATTGGTCTCAGCAAACCGTGCAATCAAATGAAGGCTTTTTCTATTTTTTTTATATTTTCCCTCCAGAAATTTTTCTGTATTTAGCCATCGTAAACGTAACTGTACGTTCTGTGGTGAGATTGAAAATATTCGATCGAATTGTGACTTTGTTTTATTATAAAAACGACCTGCTTCGGAAAAATTATATCCCCATCTTCAAGTGTACAAAAGAAGGGAGGAAGTATACTATAAGTCCTCGTAGTGCACACAGAATTGAAAAAGTATGTATCGACGGTAATTCAGTTACAAGCGTAACGGAAAAATTGCGACTGGGTTAGTTCAGAAAAGAGGGAACAGAAAGAGAAGTGAACTGTAGGGAGGACTCGAACTGTATGAGAGAAAAACCAAGCAAGAGTTGAAAGCACTAAAGTGGAAGAGTAGAAAGAGGATGTCACGTAGTCAACTTCGAGGTGGTCGCACGCCGTGGACGCCAGAATGCATTTTGTAAGAGACGGACGTGATGATGTCGCACGTAGCGGCACGAGAGCGCACCGTGCCGTGATCACTAAACTGGCGACCGGTATGAGGGCCCGGTAAACGCCATCTAGCGGGAAAGGGAAATGAAAAGTTGCGACAGCTGGTTATTGCGAACGCTCACAAATAGTTAAAATTACAAATCAAAATTGAAATGAGTGTGAAAATATAAAAAAAGTTATAAAAGGCAGTACGTCTGTAGTTCCATAATGAAGCGCTTGATAGTACAAAAAGACAGTTAGCGCTAAAGAAATTAAACTCTTATGCATAAAAAAATGCATTCAACTAGGAAATCTATAGTGATCACTTGAAATTAGCCAAGGAACTTAATTCTTGTAAGTTGGACGCTCTATATATGCACATTCTAAACATTACTAATGTCCTGAGAAACGATGTGTCACAGTCCCACGAAAGGAAGTTTGAGAAATTAGCTGTGACGTTTGCTAATTTAGAACCAGTGGAAACCCTGGAATGTAACATCCAGTTTTACAAAAAAGTGGAAAATGGGACTGATATAAGCTTCAATCATGATGAAATTTGCCTCTTGAATGCCAGCCCTTTAACACTAGACTCATGTTTAATTACAGAGCAGCCACTACTTTCGTAGCCTTCACAACTTCCGCAGTAGACCAGGCTAGATGAGATGTTACTACCAAGAATCAGATCACTCTTAAGCTTAATAAGGCAATGCGTAACACAATACACAAGTTAAGGATTCCATGGAGGCCAATTACATACAAAAAACTGAATAATTTCTCTATGCTAGCAGTATATCCACGTGCCCTTTAGACTCGACCGCCAAGTTTCCTGCCTAAACTAAAAAAAAAAAAAAACTTTTAATAAGACAAATATTTTCCTAACGTCAATTTAAAAAAAGGAAAAAAACCAACGCACAGCCAAGGAATTATTCGAATGGGATGGAAATCGGTAAATGTGGTGTACATGTACAGACAAATAAATGATTACATTTTCAGAAAACTGGATGATTTATCCAAGAGAAATGGCTTCACGGATTGAGCAAGTCAGGTACGCGTTAGTTCACCTCTGACAACTACGCAAGCAGTTACTCACCCTGTCATTCACTAACGGAATGGAAATCGGTAAATGTGGTGTACATGTACAGACACACAAATGATTACATTTTCAGAAAACTGGATGATTTATCCAAGAGAAATGGCTTCACGGATTGAGCAAGTCAGGTACGCGTTAGTTCACCTCTGACAACTACGCAAGCAGTTACTCACCCTGTCATTCACTAACGGAGTCGTTGGATGTTCCCCTGAGTCATATCGTATCAAATTCTGTCCGATTCGCGCGTTAAAACGTCAAAATCCCGAATTGGCGTTATTGACGTCCTCAGTCTGCGAAGCTCTTTCTCTTGAATAAACCATCCTTTTTTTATTTTATTTATTTATTTATTTTTTAATTGTAAACATCGATTTGTTTTCACGTACACATCACATCTAAGATTTACGTCCCATTCAGATAATTCCTTCGTAGTGAGTTTTTTTCTTTTCTTTTCTTTTAAGAAGAAGTTTACACCAGAGCCTGCTGTGCTCTCTTAAAGAACAAACCACGCTAAAGCACTAGGTCCTGTTAAATAGTTACAACTTCGTGAAATACATTCAAGTGTCATAATATATTTATGAGGCATCTTCTCCAGGTTATTGCATCTTACTTATTGCATATTAGATCTATTATTTTCGCATGTTTTAAGTTGTTTCAAACACTGTATTGCCCCTCAATCTGTCACTCTTCTTCCTCCCCCATCTACAATGATATCCCCATCCCTCTATCCATTTCCCTTCCATATCACCTTAACTATTTTTGTTTTCGGTTTCCTTTTTTTTTTCTCTTTCCTTCTTTTAGATTACAATTAATACTGACATTAACACGAAACTAGTAATAGTAGTGTTCTATCCCTCCATTCCCTCACCCTCTCCCCCTTTTTCCTCTTCATTGACATTTTTATACTCTTGTCTGCTTATTCTTTTTAGTCAATATTAGTAAAGTCGTCTATAATGGTCTTCTACGAATATTGCTGTATCCACCAAGAATCATCATGCCCGTTTTATACGTTTTTTTATGAATACCATTTTTCCACAAAGTGTACTCATACTGCATTAGAACAGTTCATTTACTTTCAAATTAGAACTATGCAACCCTACTGCCAATTTATACTATCAATACCTTCATAGCGTCAACATAGATTTACTTTTCTTTCTTTCGGCCGCTGTCCCGCGCCAACGCGGGGTGGACCGTGTTATTACGGATTTGGCAGTGTTAGTTGCAGAGGGTGGCCGGATGCCCTTCCTAATGCCAGCCCCAACCCCAGGGACGTAAGTAGTGTACCCCAGTTGTCTACATCTAGAGTAAGTCATAAAATAGTGCGAACGTCTGTGAGTCGTGTAACTGAACGTGGGGACCAGCCTGGTATTCACCTAGCGGGATGTGGAAAACCGCCTAAAAACCACATCCACGCTGGCCAGCTTACCAGCCCTCGCCATTATCCAGATTCGTTCCGGGGCCGGCACGTCTACATCTACATCTACATCCATACTCCGCAAGCCACCTGACGGTGTGTGGCGGAGGGTACCCTGAGTACCTCTATCGGTTCTCCCTTCTATTCCAGTCTCGTAGTGTTCGTGGAAAGAAGGATTGTCGGTATGCTTCTGTGTGGGCTCTGATCTCTCTGATTTTATCCTCATGGTCTCTTCGCGAGATATACGTAGGATGGAGCAATATACTGCTTGACTCTACGGTGAAGGTATGTTCTCGAAACTTTAAACAAAAGCCCGTACCGAGCTACTGAGCGTCTCTCCTGCAGAGTCTTCCACTGGAGTTTATCTCTCATCTCCGTAACGCTATCGCGATTACTAAATGATCCTGTAACGAAGCGCGCTGCTCTCCGTTGGAACTTTTCTATCAACCCTATTTGGTACGGATCCCACACTGGTGAGCAGTATTCAAGCAGTGGGCGAACAAGCGTACTGTAACCTACTTCCTTTGTTTTCGGATTGCATTTACCTAGGATTCTTCCAATGAATCTCAGTCTGGCATCTGCTTTACCGACGATCAACTTTATATGATCATTCCATTTTAAATCACTCCTAATGCGTACTCCCAGATAATTTATGGAATTAACTGCTTCCAGTTGCTGACCTGCTGACGCATTAGCACTCTCGGCTACCCTGGCGGGTGTCAACATACATTTGCTATCTGTTATAATCTTTTACATTTTCACCCTCATTACAATTTTAATTTTTGGTTTTAACTTTTTGTGAGCGTTTGGGCTAGTCAGCTATCGCAACTCTTCTTTTCCTTTTCCCGCTACATGGTGTTTACCAGGCACTCATACCGGTCGCCAGTTTACTGTTCACGGCACAGTGCCCTCCCACACCATTCGGTACCACACGGTCACGTACGGCTGTTCCACAGTGCACTCTGGCGTCCACGCCATGCGATCACCTCGCAGTTGTCTACGTGAGTTCCTCTTTCTATTGTTCTGCTTTGGTACTTTCAACTTTTACTTGGTTTTTCACTCACACAGTTCGATGCCTCCATACAATTAATTCCCCTTTTCCAAAGTGACTAACCCATTCACACTTTTTCGGTTACACTTGTAAGTGACTAACCATCGGCAGACTTTTTTTTTTTCAGTTTCATGTATACTACACGGAATTACACTATACTTCCTTCCTTGATTCAGTTACATCTACATCTACATCCACACTCCGCAAGCCACCTGACGGTGTGAGGTGGAGGGTACCTTGAGTACCTCTATCGGTTCTCCCTTCTATTCCATTCTATTCCAGTCTCGTATTGTTCGTGGAAAGAAAGATTGTCGGTATACCTCTGTGTGGGCTCTAGTCTCTATATTGATCCCCATACGTATATCGCGAAGAGACTATGATAGTCTCTTCGCGATATACGTATGGGGATCAATATATACTGCTTTACTCCTCGGTGAAGGTATGTTCACGAAACTGTAACAAAAGCCCGTACCGAGCTACTGAGCGTCTCTCTTGCAGAGTCTTCCACTGGAGTTTATCTATCATCTCCGTAACGCTTTCGCGATTACTAAATGATCCTGTAACGAAGCGCGCTGCTCTCCGTTGGATCTTCTCTATCACTTCTATCAACCCAATCTGGCACGGACCCCACACTGGTGAGCAGTATTCAAGCAGTGGGCGAACAAGTGTACTGTAACCTACTTCCTTTGTTTTCGGATTGCATTTCCTTAGGATTCTTCCAATGAGTCTCAGTCTGGCATCTGCTTTACCGACGATTAATTTTATATGGTCACTCCATTTTAAATCACTCCTAATGCCTGTTCCCAGATAATTTATGGAATTAACTGCTTCCAGTTTCTGACCTACTATATTGTAGCTAAATGATAAAGGATCTTTGTTTCTATGCATTCGCAGCACATTACACTTGTCTACATTGAGATTCAATTGCCATTCCCTGCACCATGCGTCAATTCGTTGCAGATCCTCCTGCATTTCAGTACTATTTTCCATTGTTACAACCTCTCGATATACTACAGCATCATCCGCAAAAAGACTTAGTGAACTTCCGATGTTATCCACAAGGTCATTTATATATATTGTGAATAGCAACGGTCCTACGACACTCCCCTGTGGCAGTTAAATGGTACACTTGAAGATGGGGATATAATTTTCCCCTAAACTGGTCGTGTTTATAATAAAACACAGTCACAACTGAAGCGAATACCTCATATCTCACCACACATCACGGAGCTCAGTCGCGGATGTTCTGCTAAAAATATCCTATAATTGTACAGAGAAAATACATAAATGCATATTTACGTAAATGAAAGTTCAAACTGTCAGTTTTTTTCCACAGTAAATTTTTAACAAATATTTCACTGAGGTGACAAAAGTCCCTAATACCGTGTTGGACCTCCTTTTTCCCGGCTTTGTGCAACAACTAGACGTGGCATGGACTCAACAAGTCATGTTGTTGTTGTTGTGGTCTTCAGTCCTGAGACTGGTTTGATGCAGCTCTCCATGCTACTCTATCCTGCACAAGCTTCTTCATCTCCCAGTACCTACTGCAACCTACATCCTTCTGAATCTGCTTAGTGTATTCATCTCTTGGTCTCCCTCTACGATTTTTACCCTCCACGGTGCCCTCCAATGCTAAATTTGTGATCCCTTGATGCCTCAAAACATGTCCTACCAACCGATCCCTTCTTCTAGTCAAGTTGTGCCACAAACTTCTCTTCTCCCCAATCCTATTCAATACCTCCTCATTAGTTACGTGATCTACCCACCTTATCTTCAGCATTCTTCTGTAGCACCACATTTCGAAAGCTTCTATTCTCTTCTTGTCCAAACTATTTACCGTCCATGTTTCACTTCCACACATGGCTACACTCCATACAAATACTTTCAGAAACGACTTCCTGACACTTAAATCTATACTCGATGTTAACAAATTTCTCTTCTTCAGAAACGCTTTCCTTGCCATTGCCAGTCTACATTTTATATCCTCTCTACTTCGACCATCATCAGTTATTTTGCTCCCTAAATAGCAAAACTCCTTTACTACTTTAAGTGTCTCATTTCCTAATCTAATTCCCTCAGCATCACCCGACTTAATTCGACTACATTCCATTATCTTCGTTTTGCTTTTGTTGATGTTCATCTTATATCCTCCTTTCTAGACACTGTCCATTCCGTTCAACTGCTCTTCCAAGTCCTTTGCTGTCTCTGATTGGGAGAAATATTGAGGCTTGCTGTCTCTATAGCCGTCTATAATTGCTAAAGTGTTGCCAGTGTAGGATTTTGTGCACGATCTGACCTCTCGATTACGTCCCATGTCGGGCGATCTGGGTGGCTACGTCGAATTGTCTAGAATACTCTTCAAACCAATGGTGAATGATTGTGGTCCGGTGACATGGCGCATTGTCATCCATAAAAATTTTATCTCTGTTTGGGAGCACGAAGTTCATGAGTGGCCGCGAATGGTCTCCAAGTAGACGAACATAATAATTTCCAGTCGATGTTCTGTTCAGCTGGAGCAGAGGAGCCAGTCCATTCCATGCTAACACAGCCCACCACCAGCTTCCACAGTGCCTCGTCGACAACTTGGGTCCGTGGCTTAGTCACATCGGCGCAGTACTCGAACCTTACTATAAGCTCTTAGCAACTGAAATCGGGTCTCATCTGATCAGGCCGCGGTATTCCAGTTGTCTAGAGTTCAACCGATACGATCACAAGCCCAGGAGAAGTGCTGCAAGCTATGTCCTGCTGTTTGCAAAGGCACTCGCCTCAGTCGTCTGCTGCCACAGCCCATTAATGCCAAATTTCGCAGTACTGTCTCAACGGATACGTTCGTCCTAAGGTCCACATTAATTTCTGAGGTTACTTCAAGCAGAGATGCTTGTTACCACTGGCATCCGCTGCTGTCGGTGATTAAGGGAAAGCCGTCGGCCACTGCGTTGTCTGTGGTAAGAGGTAATGCCAAGAATGTGGTATTCTCAGCACTGAATTCCATAACGATTTCCCAAACAGAATGTCCTGTGCGCGTAGCCACAACGACCGTTCCGCGTCGTCCGGCCAAAATCACGTAGAAAATCTTCTCATGTGAATTATCTGAGTACAAATGACAGCTCGGCTAATGCACTGCCCTTTTATATCTCGTGTCCGCAATACTACAGCCATTTCACGTTATCAATTCACACCGTTTCTTAAATTTAATAATAAAGGCTTCAAACAAATTAAAATATCAATATTATTAAAATTTACTGACTTCGTGCTATTTTGTTAAGAAAATTGATAATAACTTTATAAAGGCGAATGACCTTAGAGAAAACGCCGATTGAAGGAGGAAGTAACTGATACTCATCAAAGTCTCTCAATTTTAAAATAGGAAAACAAGATGTGGTTTACATGATCTTCTGACTTAGAATCAAACTGACATACAGGGGAATCGTGTGTCGGTTCTATACAGACGTTTACCTAGATTTACCTAGGTTTCAGTCGGGATAACCCAACCTTCTTCAGAATAAAAGTAACAACCATTTGTCCACAGTGGACATCGTCAAGCTAGAACTACAAATCCATACATTATTGTCAGACTGTAAACTATGGACAAACGTTAGTTACTTTTATTCTGAAGAAGGTAGGGTTATCCCGATTGAAACCTAGGTAAATCTAGGTAAACGTTGCAACTGAGGCTGTTGTTTATTAAAATTAAAATTTATCTGACAGCATTTGATGTCTAATGCTTGAGGGCATCTCTCCATGCATCGCTGTAGCAGTCCACTGTTGTATATCGGGGTTGCACAGCTTCTATAATAGGAATTAGTTTGTCACTGTGAACTTCGCCATTCACATCATTCATACTGAATTTGCACAAAATAATTGACTATCAAGTTAAAAAATAAAGTGTGTGTGTGTAAATCATTTATCCAATTCAACAAGCCATGAGTAATGAGGATAGTCGGTAGGCGTTTGAGGAACATAATTTCAGTTTTATGTAAGAAACTGAATAATTGTTAATGACTCCAAATTTGTAAAACGTTTAATTTTATACTGCATTTATGCCGTGCTGCTTACTCGGAATGAAATGAAACGACAGCACTGCACTACTGCATCTCACCTAAATTACTGATAAATGCAGTGTTTAACATTATGATGTTTTGGAATTTAAATGCGTGTTTATATATGGATGCTGAGAAATTATGCTGACATGGTATCTTGAGGGAGCTTTCCTGGTCTTTTCCAGACAGCTGTTTGTATCAAGTGAAATAATCTCTGTAGTGACGTGTGAATGTATGGCGTTGATCACTATAAGATGGCTCTCAGTCGTGTGGCTGATGGAGTGTACAGGTCCAATGGTCTCGGTCGGTAATGGCAGCCAACTTACTCAACCTTAGATAGGATACGACTCTGTGTTCAGAGTACCTATGTGCTGATAGGCGAAGTCAGAGGTAATACACAACGTTAACGATCATATTAGTGTTACATGTAATTAAGTCTGTAATTGTTTAAATTTATTCATATATGCAATGAAGATATTCTTTACAAAAACCCACACGTGGTAGCACATAAAAGCAGGAGATTATCAGTCCGAAGTAATGCAAGCATTCTGCCCTCTGTCAAAACAGCTAGTCCTGTCAGTCATGGCAACACGAGGTTTTTTTTTTGCGATCGATTAATGTTATACGACTACATAATCGTCTCCCGCCCGGTTAGCCGCGCGGTCTAACACGTTGCTTCCCGAGCAGGCAGGCGTACCGGTCCCCGGCACGAATCCGCCCGGCGGATTAGTATCGAGGTCCAGTCTGTGGATGGTTTTTAAGACGGTTTTCCATCCACCTCGGCGAATGCTGGCTGGTTCCCCTTACTCCGTCTCAGTTGCACTATTCCGGCGATTGCTGCGCAAACACTGGCTCCACGTACGCATACACCATAATTACTGAACCACGCAAACATTTGGGGTTACACTCGTCTGGTGTGAGACGTTTCCGGGCTGGGGAGTCCACTGGGGACCGAAACGCACAGTAACCCTGGGTTCTGTGTGGGGCGGCGGTGGGGTGAGTGAACTGCTGTAGCCTGTTTTGGGGTTGTGAACCACTGAGGGCTACGGCGGGGCCGAAGTCTCTCCGTCGTTTCTAGGTCCACGGTTCCATACAATACAATGCATAATCGTCTACGAAGTGTATGTGTTTACACTGACAAGAAAAGATCAGCCGTCTGATCATTTTAAGCAGAAGAAAGCACGTTTACAAAATATCAGCCCCAGCAATCGATTTCGCAGACGGAGGCCGCCTTGTGTTCATACTGCGATTTGTGCAGAAATGACGTCGGACCCGCTGGTGACCGCTCGTGTCTAAAATTAGTTTCAGCTTTTGTTTTGAATTTGTGTAGAAGGGAACATATGTACAAAAAGAACTAAATCCTGAAAGAACTAAATCAAACTCTTTTTTTAACTTGAATTGTTAGTCCAAGCTTTATGTTCTTGCGCGAAAATGTCAGTAATTTTCTCCTTGGTGTCTGGATGGCAAATGAGGAATTTCTTCTCCATTGAAAGGACTGCAAGGGCTTTCAATCTTTCAGAGTTCGTAGTGTTCCTTAAAAATGTTCTTACTCATTTCAGTGCTGAAAAGTAATTTTTGCCTCTGTTGTTGTCACAGGAACTGTAAATGGTTTTCTTATTAGTTTCGTATAGAATACTATTTACATTATTTTCCGAGATAAATTCCAGCAGTTTAATTAATTTGCAATGTGAAATAACCCATAATTTAATACTATATGAAACTGAAATAATGCAAAAATCATTTTACATCTCACACTGGATTTTACGTGCACAAAGATTTTGCACGTATTTCAGTACTACAATACAGTGTTCCCAGATGATAGTGGAAACATTTTACAGCATATTTCTCCGTGCTAAGTCGCTTTATCAAGTAAATTTTCACCTCAGAGTGGATTTTACCAGCATATTTTACGTGGAGTGTATATCGAAAAGCTGTTCTGGGTTTTCTAAGGAACCACTGATGAACTACTTGTTCCTCCATAAAACTGCAAAAAGAACCAACCAATTTGCTCCATTTGCCAAAGCAGGAAAGAAGTTTGTAATATTCATACTTGACCTTGGTAAGATGATTCTTCTCTTGGGTTGGCCAAGGGCTATCCAAAAGAATTGACCTTATTGTTCTGTCACCAATAAAATCCGAGGTATGAGGCCCGAAACAATTCCATTCTTAAGTGCGGCTTTTTGAATCACATTAGGCAGCACATGCTCTGGATTGATTACTAATACCTATTCCTATTGCTTGACTAATATCTGAATTCGATATTGACTGAATTTTAGTATGGTAGTTTTTTACAGCTTCCACATTTTCATGAGATTGGATTATGGTCTGTATGTTGAAGTTCCTTTTTGTAGAGGATGAACGTGAAATGCTGACGAACACAAACGTCTTGAGAAGCGACACACCACCCAGGGTGCCCACAGCTCTTTTATGGGCACACGTGGGGCGCACATGCATCCCCAAGCTATTGCAGCACTTCTTCTTTTCTGGGCTGCTGTACCTTCCTCTTCCTTCCCTGTCATTCCTTTGCTTCTTCCGTTCCCTCGCTTGGTGTTATTATTTATATCAGCCCAATTATCCTACTGACTTTGCTTCGCCTTGCGGCTCTAGTTGGTTTGTTTTTTGCCCTCCTTTTTGGCTTTTTTTTTTTGTCCCTCTCACAAGTTTGACTTCTGCCTCTAAATCTGAAATCTTTAGTGTTTGCCAGATGGGGAAGAACCCCCTCCCTAGCATCTTTGGCGTGCGTTCCTCTCCTCCTCTTCCTCCTCTCCCTTTTCCCCTCTTCCCCTTCCACCCCACCATAACCCTTTCACCTCCTCACCAGCTTGGTAGCCTGTCCGTGTGGTGGGGTTGTTATGTACCATCTGGCTAAGCTCCGTGACAACACAGGGATCGCACTGCTGGTACTTGCGCTGTGAACGTCTTGTGCAAGCCTAGGAGTGGTTGCCCATCTTTTTGGGGCATCGGAACTCCTGGCAACGATGTCCTGCCAGGTGGCCTTTGCTGTGGCTGGATGACACCTGGGAGGCGAGCCCCTGTTCAGAATGGGCGGTACCAGGGCGTACGTTTGCCACATGAAACGTGTTTAACTCTGTGGCCGCTCTTATGCGGCTGTGTCTTCCTAGAAATAGTTCTCAGTTTCTGTTTCTGCCTTCCCGTCCTTACCCTCCTTGGCTACCCACTGGGAGGGTGGCCAGTCCCACTGACTTGGGCAAAGCCCTTTCCATTGTTCCTGGTCTGACGGGGAGACTTCTTCCATAACCAAAACCGTTTTCTTTGTGAAACATACTGAGGACAAGTTCGCTGAGTCGTTAAGCAAGATCAGATCTCGCTTTCTCATTATGAAGACAATTTCTGCCATTCTGGCGGCCTCTCTCTGTGCTGCAACATCCCCACGACTATCTCTCCTCATCAAGGTTCTTGACTGTCTCATCTACTTTGAAGTCCGGAAGAAGTTTCACAGACTTCACCCTGTGATTCCCTCTACCTTTGTGTCAGTTATGTCTTCCCCTCCTACCCACACGTCCTTACCCCCAACCTGCCCTCCTTCCCTTTCCTCACCCTTGGCAGCCCCCTCAAGGAACCGCTCCTTCTCCTCTTCCTCCTCCTCCACCTCCTTCTCAGTCAGAAAAGACGTCCTCTTCTCAGGCTCCTGCTAGGGATGAGGCTACCTCTTGGAATACCCCTTCGCAGCGTTCTCAGGATATGAAGTCTGAACATGTCAGATGAGGAACCATGCTCTGAGGGACCCAAAGCCACCCACTCTCTATCTGATCCCGACATCGCTGTCACCTATTCCCTTACTCATAATGCCTCCTCCCTCCCTAAGAGGGAGAAGAAGAAGCAGCGCAAGGATGTGGCTTCCCTGGCTTCGCCCCCTCTTCCTCATCCTGAATCAGACACAGTTTTTATGAATGTCACCCCATCCTCGTCAGTGGCAACCACTGATCCGGTGACATGACCTCCCCTCAGCTTCTATATCTCTACCCTCTACAAGATAATCCAGTGGAATTGTAACGGATATTATCTTCATCTACCGGAAATTAAACATTTCTTCTTATTTTGCATTTTGTCTCGCTCTCAGGAAATGCACTTTTATGATGACCACTCTCCAACTTTTCGTAGTCATCAGGCACTCTGTCGGAACTGTGCCAGCCCCAGGATAGTCTCTGGAGGGATCTCCACTTTGGTTTGCATCAGTGTCATTAATGACAGGATCCCCCTTCACACCAACTGGAAGCAATAGCAGTAAGAGTGTGAAGGATCCCATCAATCACAATTTGTAACGTCTAACTCCCTCCCAGTACGCCACTTCTTTATGTTAACCTGCCTGCCTTAATACAGCAACTCTCTCCCCCATACCTCCTACTCGGGGAATTCAATGCACATCAAATGTTGTGGGGGAGTGGCACTTCGATGGGTAGGGGTCTTGTAATTGACGAACTTATTACAGACTTTGTGTCCCCTCAATGACGGTTCCCCTACCCATTTCAGTGCTGCTCACAGCAGATTTTCTGCTATTGATCTCATGAACTCCTCCCTGCCCTACATTGATCACCTCATGATGATCTTTGTGATAGTTACTACTTTCCAGTGATTCTATCGTTGCTCTTCCGCCACCAGGCCGCCAGGCCCCCACATTGGCCTTTATATACTCCGTGACTGGAGCTTTCGTGGCCCACTTCCGATTTTTATCCGTGAGTTTTTATTCCACCAGCTCTTCTGGGTTCACATTGACACTTCCCTCAGCATCCATTGGGTGCAGGAGAACGGTATCTCACAGGGTTCTGTGTTAAGTGTCACACTGTTCCCCATCGCCATCAATGGGCTTGTAACCTCTGTTGTGTCTGTGATTACCCCACCGTTGTATATTGACGATTTTTGCATCTGGTGCAACTCCCACTCTATACCATCTGCTGAGTGCCGGCTCCGTCAACTGATGGACCAAGTTTCCTCCCTCCAAAACATGGGTTATGGACTTTTGCCGTCAATCCAGAACTTTATTGATGCGACCAGCGATGTTCTACCCCAGTCTCGTTTCTTGGGCCTTATTTCTGATAAAAAGCTGACATGGCTGCACCATATTCACCACATGAAGACTACAGGCATGCATGCAGAAGAGTAATGCTCTCTGTCTCCTGGCTCACAATTCTTGGTGTGCAGACCATGCTATTCTTCTCCATCTTTATTGTGCTCTGGTTTTGTCCAGCCTAGATTATGGTAGGCAGGTATATCGCTCAGTGGCTCCTTCCACTCTGAAAATACTTGCCCTTGTTCACCATTGTGGGATGCATCTGGCTACTGGTGCCTTTCACGCTAGCCCCATTGACAGTCTCCTCACAGAAGTGGAGATTCCCCATCTATAAATACGACAGAAGCAACTTTCTAGTATCTTACACAATTGTCATTCGCCAATTCGTTGACCATCCCCAAATGGGGGATGTCTCCCTCCAGATACCTGCCCTCGGGTTGGACTGCTGGTTGGTAAACATCTCACTTACCCTATCAGGATCTCCACTCACTGGAATATACCCCATGTATTTCCCTCCCCTCCCCTCCCCCCTTGAATAGTGCCTAGCCCACAGATTGTGACCAGCCATGGTCCTCCAGCGTCTTGTACATTCCATCTTTGCAGAGTTTCATGGTGCTACCATCTTCTATACTGATGGTTTTAAGACAACAGATAAGGCAGGATACACTTTCATGTCTCCTACTGGTTTAGAACACCATTTATTGCTGAGATCATGTAGTGTGTTGACAGCAGAGCTGCTGGCCATTAACAGAGTCCTCCATTTTGTTTCTCAGGCCTTCCTTCATAGTGTTTTAATATGTACCGACTCAAAGGGCAACCCACAGGCTATACATCGATGCTACTCTCGTCACCCTTTGGTCTCTGCTATCCATGGCCTTCTCTTTGTCATTGGCTGTGCTGCCTGCTCAGTTGTCTTTCTCTGGGTCCCAAGCCATGTGTGCATGCCAGGGGATGAATGGTCTTACTCTTTGATTAGAGAAGTGAATACCTTCCCCTCCCCTCCCCTCCCCCCCCCCCCATTCCCTTTCATGGTTCCAGCTGCAGATATGCGGATCTACATCAAATCTATCTTAGCCCAAAAGTGGAATGACATCTGGTACATTACTGCTCTCAGTAAGAAACTCCGCAAAATCAAGGAGACTACCACGGTTTGCCGCACTTTCTTCCATTCCTCTCACAAGGAGGCCACTCTCTTATGTTTTCTACACGTTGTTCCTACCAAGGTCACCCATTGCTTTCTCTTGTGTAATGAGTCACCCCCTCAAATATTGTCCATTCAATACGTATCGTAGAACAGAGACCCCTTGAGTGTGTTCAGAAACATTCGTTTTGTTATCAATGATGACAGGTACAAAGGAAGCTTTTCTATTTCCGTTCTTCTCAGGGTATATTTCTAGCAGGCAGTCAATTATCTTATTCTGATTGATCTTAGAAACCATTACAGACCTAAAAAATGTTTCTAAGTGATTCCTCAAATCTGAATCTAATTTAAATCCAGAATTCACTAAAACTCTAAATACCCCTAGATTTACTGAAAAGTATTTTTCAATGTTCTCATATACAGGAGTTTGTTTCCGCAACAGAATATGCAGCCTAATATACTGAATGAAATATCTCGGTTCTTTTTAACTTTTATAGGAGTATTATTCACATTGATTGAAAGATCTGTATGCTTCAGTAAGTTTCTCAACGCTTGTCGTTCCTAAAAGTGACAGTAAAACTACACTAACAATGTGCCTCTTTTGGCTTGGCAAACTTTTCAGTTTTTCCTTTAATTTTGCTTATATTTCTAAAATCGTCTTTTATCCACGTTGCATCAGCTCCAAACAGAGGAAGGAAAACTTCATTTTTTACTTCACAGACTGTCTGTTTAACTATGGAAAAATGTAATAAATGTCCTTCGGAGAAGTATTAATTGCCATTGTTCCCTACCATTGTAATTCACTATTATTTACAGGGATCGCTTTAATATCACAATTCAATACACTTCCAAAACATTCTATGTGTTGCGAAATATTTTCATGTGCGTACGTTTCAATGTTACGGTGTTTAGTAATGATTTTATCCTACAGGAATATTTCTACTGTCCTGGATTTATGTAGGTACTTTATTTCATTTGTCAAAACATTTAAAAACTTATCTCTGAGCTAAGCTTAATGCGTTCATTTGATAGTTAAGTTCCATGGATGACATTTTAGTCACATTACCCATCCAAAGGGAACAGTACTGACATTGACTATCAAGAGGGAAGTGATTTTTGCGGAATAAAAGGTAGTTTATGTGTTAATACAGAGCATAGGCTATATCCATTCCAAAGTTCATCCAAATCCATCCAGCTACTTCAGCATTAAAGAATAACAAACATGCTAACTCAACGAAGAAAGAAAATAATCAATTTCTAGTTCAGTGCAGCATAAACTTTGTGATATTTGTATGTGTGACAACGTCATCTGCCCTCACGTGTTTGCCTGATCCGCTCATATGTCAAACTCGATCCCAGCCTCACTGAGAGCCTACCACTTTCTACAAGCAAAGGCACCACATCTCTGTGTCATAAAGCATCTGAGTAACGCCATCGTGAGTCTTTAAGCATTGAGGAACGTATTGTATGAGCATTGTATTCAGTGCGTCTAATCGAATTATGTAGTATATATTAAACATTAAAAGCATTTTCACAAGTACGATGCAGTTCAAAAATCGGAGTAAATAGATTTTTCTATGAGTAATTATTGTTCCCTGTTTTCAAATCGTTAAATACCTCGTACTACATAGTTTCAAAAGTAGCCTATGTGTTAATTCAGAGAGACTCCGCTGAACAGGGCCCGAAACGCGCAATGATACCGACGGACAGCCGTGTCACCCTCAGCCAGCAGGTGCCACTGGATGTGGGTATGGAGAGGCATGTGTTCAGCATACTGCTCTCACGGCCTTTGTCGGTTTTCGTGACTGAAGCCGCTACTTCTCGATCACGTAGCTTCTCAATTGGCGTCACAAGGGCTGAGTGCACCCCGCTTGCCAACAACGATCTGTATACCTGGACGGTCATCCATCCCAGTGCTAGCCAAGCCCATCAGCAATTAACTTCGGTGATCTGGCTCAAACCAGTGTTACCACTGTGGTAAGCTGTTGGCTTCTTAATTCAGGGATAAACTAATTCTGTTCCAGGTTTTTTCTAAATCTGTCCAGCCCATTCAGCGTGAAGGAGTAACAAACATACACACAAATTTTAGCATTTATGACAAATATGGGATGGCCCAAGACTTTCTTGATAACTCCTCGTTCCCAGGGCCTGTGTATTCCAAAAACTCTCGAACATCATTAACATTAAGCTTAGAACGCTGCAGAGAATGGGCCAACTGCTGCGGAGATGCAGCAGCTGGAGTACACTACGTCAGCATCCATACAAAAGTTCCGCTGGTGGCTTCTTGTTGCTTGGCTGGGAACAATATGATGAGAGAAAGAGCACTAGCACCTGCTCTCACGTATGGGAAGCATGTAACTTCATCTGCTACACCTGTTGCTTGAATGTTTGGATGAAGCATTACAACTTGCCATTACGTTGAAGGTGGAACGATACTGACGTCACACACTTAATTCTGTAGGCGTCAAAAAGTTCTGTGGTTGTGAACTGGAGTTCATTGTCCGAATCCAGCGCTTCTAAAAGATCTTCATACAAAAAATAGACGTCAGAGACTTCATAGTACTAGCTGTTGTGATGAGTCGCATTGACACTACAAACAGAAACTTACTAAAGGCGCCTGCCACACTGAGCCAACGAGAGTTCCACAGGGACCCTCAAAGTCTATATGCAGATGCTGCCAAGGGTGCTGGGTCTGGGCCAGTCAAAAAATTTCTATGGCAGAACAGCTTGGTGTTACGGAAATGGTGGACATTGTGAAGTCAATTGTTCAATTTCAGGGTCGATGGCGACTCATATGCAATAACACTGGGCGAGCTGCTTAGTGTGCACGATGCACCAATGGCTTTGATGGAACAACTAGATCACTAATCTTTTTCATTGAATGCTGCCACCTGGTGAAGAGGTACTGCAAGAAAATCGTGAGACAGGAGCTGTCGCCCGAGCAATCTATCGGTGGTTGATGGGAAAAACATCAAGTGTTTCAATGTCCTGAATATCAAGGTGGAAACATGAATCTTCAGATGTGTCAAATGCCAAGTCAGCGCCAACTGCAAGGTGAGAGAGAGTGCCCGCTTTATAATACTTAACTGTTGGCTTGTACACAATTTTGTACCAATAATTTTAGAGGAAAAGAGATCAACGCAGCGACCTTTGTGCTGTACGTGGAGGGATTGGCTTGGAAGGGCCGAGAAATGAGGTGAGCGGCTTGTGATCCACCAACAAGTAAACTTTTCTGCCATATAATTATTAGTGGAATTTAGTTACACCACATATGATAGTCAGAGCTTCCTCCTCAAACTGTGAGTAGTTGCACTGTGCATTGTTGAGGAGTTTGGATGCGAAGGCAATTGGCCTACCCAGTCATTCAACTTGTGTGAGAGAACAGCACCAATCCCGAAAGAGTATGCCCCAACAGCAAGGGCGGTCAGCTTAGCAGTATCAACATATAGCAAACAATGATCGCTTGATAAAGCATCTTTCAGTTTTTGAAATGCGATCTGACATTCTTTAGTCCACTCATATGGAACATTTTTTCATTGAAGATGATGCAGTGGAGCTGCAAGGTTCAGAATGAACCGAATGTAATAACTTAATTTACCCAACACAGCTTGGTGTTCAGAGACATCTCTGGGTGCTGGGAAAAGCTACTTGGCGGTTAAGTGTGGCTGCATCGGGTGAATACCCTGACTGTTGATTGCATTTCCTAAATATCCAGTCTCAGCCTGGAGAAAGAAACACCTGTCTTTATTACACTTTAACCCTGCAACTAAGAACACTTACAACGATTTCCGAAAGGAGTGTCACCCAAATAGTTCGAGCAAGAAGAAGGTGTAGCATTAAACTGTAACAAATAACGCAGAAACATTGCAGGTACGGATGCACTGCTGAAGGCCAATCTCGAAAACTTAAATAACCTTGTGTGGGCTAAAACGTAACTGCTTTGTTATGTCACGTAAAATTATAGCCGGCCGCGTGACGGAGCGGTCCTTAGAACTTCAGTCCGGAACCACATGGCTGCTACGGTCGCAGGTTAGAATCCTGCCTCGGGCATGGATGTGTGTGCTGTCCTTTACTTAGTTAGGTTTACGTAATTCTAAGTCTAGGGGACTGATGACCTCAGATGTTAGGTCCCATAGTGCTTAGAGCCATTTGAACCATTTTTTGTAAAATTATACCCAACTTAGATTCCTGATTTTTGATTAATTGGGGCATCTGTCCACTGCAGCTTGCTCTGCGTGAATATTAGATCCTGGATTTCCCATAAGATCAGGCAGTTTATGTCATTGGCAAGCTTCTTCTATTAAACGATGCTTCCGAAAGAAAGAAATCTGTTTTATAACTTTTTATTGCCTCTCAAGATTATTACAAAATTTGTAATAAAACTGACCCCCTCCAGCTGCTGGTGCCGAACAACAATCTTAACATAGATATTTACTTTGTTTAACATGATAATTTTCATGACTTCAATTAAACGTTTTACAGTTTTAGATGATGACTTACAGAATTTGGATTAATAAGTTATTGCAAACACTGTGGAATAACAAACAGATCGAAAGAACATCGTTAACGTTGCCAGAACACAGAAAATATAATTTTATAATAACACACTAATTACAAAACTAAATAACTAATTACAAAATGAATTTTATTACTAACATGTTTCCTTTGTATGTTCATGAATCTGAAAGATAATAACAAATAGGTTTTTCTGTACTGATTTAGTAAGCAAGAGGTTTACTGTGTGTTTACATTCATTGAGTACATCTTTGATTAAAAACTGTATTTCATAACAATTTCACTTTAATTCATCATAAGTGTGCTCAGAGTTCGATAACCTCATCAATTTAGCCAATTAATAACATCACAACATGTGCTCATTAAGCTTTGCTACTACACATAACGAAGTGGAATAGAATGGTTTAGTTGGCTGGGAGTTCTCATTAAGAAGCAGCCTATTCTGCTATTTTACATACACCCCCAAAGTATGACACAGAGAAACCATGGACGAGACTTTATCATAGCATGCAAGTGTCAGAAGAAGTTGACATGGAAAATTAAAAATTCATTTCATGATCTCTCAAAAATTTACAACTAATGTAAAATTTACCTGTGGCAAGTTTCTTCATGAATGCCACAGCCATGGCAAAGGAAAAGAGTTATTCACAGTCTGTGGATTTACTGCTCCTTTCAAATGTGCACATAAACCTGACCTGGATGAATATTTCTTCATAACCGTAAATGTGATGTGCGCTGACTGGCTACTACATGGGAAATCACACCAATGTCCCGCCATAATGAGACATGATCTCTGATAACGCGAGGAATGAGTCGTACTCGGCAAAATTGTGGTTTCGCGCTGTCTTTGATGCTAATTCGAGTCTCAACATTAGTAGCTCTGCCTAGGCCATCTTGAAAAATGTCACTAAATCCGTCACACAGTTCAGGATGTAGGCACGTAAGAGTTCACTGAGAGAATGTTGTCTTCAATGAGCAAACCAAATCAAAAGAATCCATGCCAAAAATGTTTTCATTGTTACGTGAGCACAAAACCCTATACAAAATTTCACATGATAGCTTATTTAGGACATAGTTTTAAGATTTTTGTCTATTTTTGCTAAATGTTAATTGCAATACAGTTACATTTTTTGACGGATTTGGCGACTGTTTATATCGTATACCATTTACGTAAGTACATCACCTGCTGTGTTCAGGTTCACATTACAATACAGACACGTACAACAGTTAAGAATAAAGAAACAACTCACCATTAACAAAGAAATAAACAAAACAGTTACAAGACAAACAAAAATTGGATAGTCACTGAAGAAAATGAATTAGTGACACAGAAAAGCGAAAAAACACAGGCCAAAGTTCGGAACTCCAAAGGGTACAATCTTGTCGCTAGTTGTTGGTTCTGTCCTGGGGTGGACGCCGAGGAATACAAGGGTGCTGAAACAGAGTCTGTTACACAGCCACCTCCATCATAAAAAATCACAATAACAAAGAGGCAAACTGGTAACGCTGCGAAGACTCCAAGTGAACTTCACGATTAGACTGCTGGTGTCTGTGCAGCGTCTTCTTAAGCCAGCTCGGTGGTGGCGCTGTTCGCACATGCATCAGAGGGTGTGACTACGAGCTGGCTGTGGATTGGCAGTGCAGTCACATGTGTTACTGCCAACCTCTGGACATAGAATGTCTGGCGTGGTGTAAATACTGTACAAAACCAAAAACAAGATCAATCCTGAATCAACATCCAAATAACAGAGTGTGGAACAGATGTGTAGTTGTACTAAAATTTTAAATTGCATTTAGCTTTTGCGCAATAACACAGATTGACAATACTTGCATGAATCGGCTTCTTTTATGACACAATATTTGCTCATCATGGTCTCTTGGAGTATCCACAACAAGCCATAACTTAACACTCAATAACCTCTAGACGAGGTAAGCTACAGTTGACTGCATTTAACATACCTTTACCTATACATGGTCCAGTCAGAGCAATGTGACCGTCGCCTATGTTTAGCACCAACGTGCAATAACAACTCACAAACGACAGGTGGCAACACTACAAGTGAAGGGTATATAATGCATGTTGGGGGGATGTGGAAAAACCCAGGCGATCATTGTAGGCAAAACCACCCCGTCCTTCCGTCTCCTCGACTTCTATATCACCATTTATGGCCGTCCCCCACCCTCAAGTACCTTGACCTCACCCTTGACCGTCGCCTCTCCTGGACCCCCCATCTACTGACTATCCAAGCCAAGGCACGCTCCCGACTCCGTCTCCTCAAGCTCCTTTCTGGCCACACACGGGGTCTGGACCCCTCCACCATCCTCCACACCTATAAATCCCTCATCCGCCCTATCCTCTGCTATGCCCACCCCGCCTGGATCTGTGCCCATCCTACCTTTTACAAATCCCTTCAAATCCTAGAACGCCATGAGCTCCGCGTCGCCTCTCGCATCTGCCTCCCTTCCCCACGCGGATCCTGTATGACATTCCATTCCCGCACCTCCTCCTTTTCCTCGAATGGATATGAATCCTCTACAACTCCCGTAAACTTGATCCCCCTCACCCTCTTGTCTCTCCCATCCTCTCCCACCCCCATCTGCTGCCGCGCCTCTATTCCCACATCCCACCTGCTTTCCATCTCTCCACTCTCCATACCCTCGCCCAAAGTGCTTCCGCCAACTCCCACTCCATGATGACGCCCTCATCCACTCCATCTACCCCTCCTACCAACTTTGATCCTCCCACCCCCTGTGTATTTTCTCAAGGGCTCTCTCTCTCCCTTCCCTCCTCCCTTTCCCCCCAGGCGTCCCCTACCCCCCTACCTTCTTTCCTCCCCCTCCCATCTCCTCTGCCACTGGCATCTACACCCTCCCCTCTCCCTCCTTGCCCACCTTTTTCCCTTTGGCAGGTCCCCAGACTCGTACACGTACAGTGAACATTCGTGCGCCGGAATTCATCGCCATCGGTTTTTTGTGTGCCATCGTATAAGTGCCTTAGTGTTTCACTGCCCACGCACCATCGTTCACGTGTGTCATTTCAGTCGCCTATGTTCGTGTACCAGTGCGGAACGTTTTTTATTTCACTACGCCTGTGAACGGCTACATGTTTTTTACTTAGTCTGTCTACTGTTTTTTGTCCATCATTTTGTTTTGTTTTTCTATGTCTTCCTCTGTTCTACTTGTATTATCTGTGGCTGAAGAGCGGCGTAGTATTTCTGCTGCCGGCCTACGTTGTATAAAATGACAATAAAGAAAAATGCGGAAACGGAGCTATTTGTCTGACGTCCAGAAGGTCATGATCATTGGCTTTCGAGCCAAGAGTGGAAGCATTTCCAAAACGGCTAAGTTGCTAAATTGTTAGTGTACAGCAGTGCCTAAAGTATACCGTGGATGGAAAAATGGTGCTATCCAAAACCAGCGCCTAGGGAGCCATGGCGCACCATGTACCATAAATGACAAGGGTTAACGATGGCTCCGGAGATGTGTATGAGCGAACAGACGTGAAAGTGTTGAACAACTGTCCGCCTAGAAGAATCAAGCGGCTACCAACAGTGTCTCCTCAACGACTGTTCACCGAAAGTTGCTGCGTATGTTCCTCTGCAGCGTGAGCCTGGTTCTTGCACCCGTGCGGACTGCCGTTCATTAGCGACGGAGGCCGGAATTTGCACGTCAGTATCACAACTGGACGTCACCCAGTGGTGACAGGTGGCCTTTTTTAGATGAATCACGTTTTATGCTACATCGGACAAACGGCCATTGGCGGGTATAGTGTGAAACGTCTGAAAGCAAACAACCTGCAACAGTCGACTGAAGGGTCCAAGCCGAAGGGCATTCCTCGAGTGACCTCGTCATTCTGGAAAGCACAGTGAATCAACACAAGTATACATCTATCCTTTGGGACCACGTCCATACCTAAATGTAGTTTGTTTTTCCTTCGCTCGATGACATCTACCAGCAAGACCAACGCGCCACACAGCTCACAGTGTACGTGCTGGGTTCAAAGAGCACCAGGATGAGTTTGAGTACTGTACTCCGATGGTCATCAAACACTCCGGATTTAAACCAAATCGAGAAACTGTGTGACCACCTCATTCGGGGTGTTCGCGCCAAGGCACCTAATCCAGGAAACGTATTACAGCTGAGGATGACATTGGAGTCAGCACGGCTCCACATCCCTGCTGGTACCGTTCAGAACCTCACTGACGCTCTTCCCATACGGCTCGAAGTGGGTTGTGCTTTTGACAGGTGGTTACATTAATGTAACTGGACTGTGTAACACTGTGACTCAGCTTGAACACACGAACACCAGGAAGCTAACATTACGTCTACATATACGTGATTGCTCTGCTATTCACAATAAAATGCCCGGAAGAGGGTTCAATGAACAACTTTCAAGCTGTCTCTCTATCGTTCCACTCTCGAACGGCGAGCGGGAGGAACGAGATCTTAAATTTTTCTGTGCGGGCTCTGATTTCTCTTATTTCATCGTGATGATCATTGCTCCATATGTAGGTGGGTGCCAACAGAATGTTTTCGCATTCAGAGGAGAAAACTGGTGATTGAAATTTCATGAGAAGATCCTGTCCAACGAAAAACGCCTTTGTTTAAATGATTGGCACTCCAATTCACGTGTCTGTGGCACTATCTCCCCTACTTTACGATAATACAAAACGAGCTGCCCTTCTTTGTACTTTTTCGGTGTCATCCATCAGTCCCATCTGATGCGGATCCCACACCGCACAGCAGTACTCTAGAATAGGGCGGACAAGGGTGGTGTAAGCAGTCTCTAAGTATTCTGCCAGTGAATCACAGTCTTTGGTTTGCTCTACCCAGAACATTATCTACGTTGTTGTGACTGACAATACGCAATTTTTCACAACAGAACTTTTATTGATGTAAGTTCACAAGGTTGATGACTGAACATACAAACGAAAGGTAAGAAAAACGAAAAAAGTCTCCTAATTGAGGCAAACAAAAGTTCACTTCTTATATTCCATAAAGGTTCGTGGTAACACACCAACACCTAGCCGGCCGAAGTGGCCGTGCGGTTAAAGGCGCTGCAGTCTGGAACCGCAAGACCGCTACGGTCGCAGGTTCGAATCCTGCCTCGGGCATGGATGTTTGTGATGTCCTTAGGTTAGTTAGGTATAACTACTTCTAAGTTCTAGGGGACTAATGACCTCAGCAGTTGAGTCCCATAGTGCTCAGAGCCACCAACACCTAGTAACAGACAAATTCCGAGACCAAGACGTAATCTTCGACGGTTGCAATACACGAGGTCAGCATCCGGCGTGAACTGAACTTCGGGCCTGGTTCTAGTCCCTAAATAACTGTCTCCAGCCAATCAGATTGCGGCGTGGTGACACTTCCTGCAGGCCGTGGCTCGAGCTCCCCCTGCAGGAAGCAGTGCTCGGAATGTCTGTTTCCATTATCTAGTGTGTAAATAGCCGGTGTTCAAGATTGTGCTTTTGGGTACGTCTTTGGGCATAGACAGCATCGTTCTCTGTGGTATAATATGGGTTGCCGGCCCTCAGGGGCTACTTTGGCTCCGTTATAATATATGTGATCGTTCAAATTTAGGTTACTTGTAATTGTAATCCCTAAGTATTTAGTTGAATTTTCAGCATTCAGATTTGTGTGACTTATCATGTAATCGAAATTTAGCGGATTTCTTTTAGTACTCACGTGAATAACTTCACACTTTTCTTTATTCAGGGTCAATTGCCACTTTTTCGACCATACAGATATCTTACCTAAATCGTTTTGCAATTCGTTTTGGTTATCTGTTGACTTTACAAGATTATAACGACAGCATCATCTGCAAACAATGTAAGAAGGCTACTGAGATCTTCTCCTATGTCGTTAATAAAGATCAGAAACAATAGAGGGCCTAGCTCAAAATCACTCCGATTATGCCCCTTGTAGTCTGCTGAAGTCGTTTCTCACCTTCCTGTAGTTCTGTGTGTGCGATCAGAGAAAAACAGACGACTCCAACAGCTTGTGGGCCATATGCCAGTGTCCACCGTACTGTCCATCTGGTGGCGATTTTGACGTTAGCTCAGTGAGGGTCTTGACAACCAGAAGAACTGGGAGCTCAGGCCGAGCTTCCAGCATCGACCACTACCGCAGCCCTCCGCACCCCACGATGACTAACGGCACGTCGCCGACTCCGCAGCAAATCAGGCACTTCCTTCCCGCCTTCCTTTCTGCTTGAGCCCAGCTGACTGATTAGTCGCCATCATCCGCACCATTCCCCAGCACGATCACGGCGGCGCATCCTTTGGTCTCACAGAGGCCGCTTTCTGGTGGCTCCGACACTACGTAGCCAAGAACAAGATCAGCGGTGCACAGGAATACAGCTGTGTCATAGGAACCGGTACACTCTAGAGCTGGAGTCCCCAAAAGAGTTGATAAGAGTTCTCCAGGGGTCGATTAAGAGACTAGGGTCGAAAGGGGGTCGATTGACACCAAAGAGGATCAATTTGACTATCTAGAAAAAAATAGAATATTCCAAATATCGTAATATACCGAAAATAGTTAAATGTAGGCAATAAAAAATATCTTTTTCGTGTCTAATGGTACTCAATAGCTAGAATTTAGATGTAATTCCTTCCTATTCTAAATATCTATTGTTAGCAAAAGGTGCCAACAATGTACTGTAAGAACAGGCATTTCTTTTTTATAGCTCATGTGCGAAAAAGTTGTGTGTGTTACTGCTGCTGTTTTGTTTGGCTGCAAACTTATTGTTTTCATATTAAGAATCTGATTTCAAATCCCACAATGTCGGCTAGCTATGCTCATAAGAAATGCAGATATTTTTAAGGTATTCAGAAGTAGTCGCAAAATTACAGTAAAAGGTTTCTTCATTCAAAATAATTTATAAACAGCCGACCAGTTGCAATGGATAAAGAATTCTTTACCTAGGTTTCGACAAATATAAATTTGTCTTCTTCAGAAGGTGGCAATTTTACATTAGTAAGGACTAATGTACCATCGCCGTTTTTACAAATTTCGGCATAGATCCATTTGTCAAAAATGAAATATAGCCCTAGAATTAGGGTTTATCACATAAATATAAAATAGTACAAGGATCTTGCAGAGCTCTGCAGAGCTCTTGCATTTTTGACAAATGGATCTATGCCGAAATTTGTAAAAACGGCGATGGTACATTAGTCGTCACTAATATAAAATTGCCACCTTCTGAAGAAGACAAATTTATATTTGTCGAAACCTAGGTAAAGAATTCTTTATCCATTGCAACTGGTCGGCTGTTTATAATTGTATTACGTGGAACCGTTGCTGTTGTGCAGCTATGTTTAAAATATCAAAATAATTTGTTACATTTTCGAAGGTAACTCGGCTGGTTGGTTGATTTGGATTCACAAATCATCAGCCCGTTATTTATGCGAATTACATGACCTGTGCGTAGACATCTAATGCCATCTCCACAAATCTAATCGGATCAGTGATACATAGAATCAGTGACGTATATGGTTCCAAAGACGGCAAAGAAGCTATTAAAGCAGGTGGCCACAATGTTTTGGCTCGTCAGTGTATATATTGTACAATGTTTAAAAAAAGATCAAAGAAAAAAGGACTCGTTATATTAAGCGTTATCAATAAGAGGAAACAGAGGGTGCTGCAGCTACACAGCGACTATACGCGATTTGCCAAAGGCACACACTTGAAAAACGACGACATAAACATCGAATTGTTGTGCATTGGGATCATTATGCTGTGTTAGCCTTTCTCACAGAAAACTGTGGTAAGTGGAAGTCGACATAAAAGTGTGTGGAAGAATGTTAAGAAATCGAAAATGCGCTCGACGATCGCAGAAGCCTGTGACTGTATTTGACCTGAACCTAACGAAGACACCGTCAACTCAAAAATTAATGTCCAGTACAAGAGACAGGGAAACAATAAAAGAGTCAATGACCGGACTAGAGTGGAAGACGAAATTATGTCGACTGATATGTGTATGCCGATGAAAACACAACATATCCGATCAGAGTAATTAATGGCTCTGTCAGCCTTACGAGCGCTGCGTAAGGTATCTCGTGGTCGTACTGCCACATCTAGATATCGCGACCTGCCTAATTTTCTCTCAGGGTTGTCTCGCTTAAATGGCTGCCTTCATGACAGCTATTCATATCAGCCATTTCATACGCACTGCTAGATAAAGGTCCACTCTAGACATTTCCAGGTATCACAGCGGTCATCTTTAAGCATTAATTTGTTTCTAATGTCATCTACCCACTTTCCTTTAGATTACCTTTACTGTCCTTCGGGCCGAGCGACGTGGCGCTGGACGGTCACTCTGAATGACCACGGTGAATTTCCTTTTCCGGTCGTAGCTTGTTCTCCGTCTCTAATAGTTTCGCTATCGACGGTACGTTGAACCCTAATCACATTCTATCTGATCTCTTGGGATTCAGCAAAGAATTTTCTTGATCCCTCTACAAGCCATTCGCGTGGCTTCATGTCCCTCCCATGTCCACGTCATGTGCAACTGCGATCTTCAGTTTGAAAACTTGTTTGATGCAGATCAACATGCTACTCTACCCGTGCGAGTGTCTTCATGTATGCATAACTACTGCAACCACAACCATTTCCACCTGGTTACTGTATACGAACTGTCTGTCTCCACAATTTCTACCTCAGACCACACTGAAGATTCCTAGAGGCGTCAGGACGTGTCCATTAAACAGAAACATTCTTTTAATCATGATGTACAATGAATTTCTTTTCTTCCGATTCGATTCGGTGCCTCAGTTATTCAATCTATACATATAATCTTAAACATTTCTCTGTAGCATTGCATTTCAAATCTTCTCATTCCTTTCTTATCTGTATTGTTATCACCCACCTTTCAGTTCTGTGCAAGTTTACACTCTCGATAAATACCTCCAGAGAAACCTTCCTAACATATTTATATCGACGTTAGTAATTTTTTTTTTCAGAAATGCTTTTCTTGCTATTGCCAGTCTGCGTTTTATATCATCTCTACATTTTGCTACCTAAATAACAGAACTCATTGACTATTTTTAGTTTCTGATTTCATAATTCAATCTCCTCAGTATCACCTAATATACCCTCTTTCCTAGACCCTATCCATTCAGTTCACCTAATCGCTCAAATTGTTTCTCGTCTCTGATAGAATTTCAATGTCAGCAACAAGCCTCAGTTTTTAAGTTTTTACTTCTTCTTCGTGAACTTTAATTCCCTCCCGATACTAAACTTTCGTTTTCATTACTGCTTGTATAACGTAAAAATTGAATAACATGACGTGGGCATCCTATAGAATACAAACTGATCTTCCAAAGTTTTTCAAACTGTAAATAATTCGTGTCATTATTTTGCAACCATGACTTATTACACTGATGTTTCGGTAATAGTCACAGGTTCGGTAATAGTTACACGTTCTTTGGAATTAGGGTTATTGTATAACTCTTGTAGTCTGAAGTCATATCCCATTCATCTTGCATATTAGGTGAAATAGTTGTTATGGCATCTTCTACATGGATATTCGTAATAATTTAATAACTTTGAGGGAATGTCGTCTTCTCCAGATGCCTTGTTTCAACTAAGATCTTTTATTGGTCTGTCAAATTTTTCTGGTAGTGTCATATCTCCCATCACATCTTCACATAATTCCTCTAACTATTCCATAATTGTGCACATTCCTCTAAGTGCATTTTATATGTCGAGCAAGTCATTTTTACTCAGTAAACACACAGATAAATACTCATTCGTATGCACTAGGCATCATATTTTTTTGTCTGGGACATCCGTATTTCTCCGCTCATGATCAAGATTTATGGGAGATTTACATCGGTTCTAAGGGAAATGTCGGAACTGGAAAACCCGTCCCAAATACAGTGTTCCCAGCTGGGACTGGCTCTTTTTCACTACCAACTAGCTGGGTATTTGGCTGAAAAGTCTGACTGTACCGTGAGTCATTACACGAAAGAACCACTCTACCTTTAGAAGTGGGGAATGAAAAATAATTTTAAAAAATGTTCTCCATATTATGCTAAGTTCCTTTGCTTTGTATAATTTTTCTATATAATTCCTTCCAGCCTTCTCTTCTTTGCGTGGCACTGGTTTGTTATCTGAGCTCTCGAAATTCGTACAGGTGCTTCTCTTTTCTTTATTTTTGCTATAGGTAACATCTGTGTTTGCCAAAGTCATATTTGCATTTTTCCTGCAGCCATTTCTGCTTTGTCATTTTCCACTTCTATGAATCTCATGTTTTAGACGTATGTATTGCTGCTTCACGTGGTGCGTTTTTACATCTTATCAGTTGAATTCAACGTCTCGTATGTTATCAAACGACTTCTAACAGGCTTCGTGCTTTTGACGATTTGACTCCTGCTGTCTTCAGTCTCTCACAGCAATCATTCGTCTTCTACTCTGTTTCATCCAATGGATGCCGAAAACTCCCTTTGCAAACTCAGTGACCTTTGGGTCTTTCAACTTACTCGGTTCTAATCTCCTTAATTTCATACGTTTTTGTAATTTTTTCGTCCGCCCCAATAGCTGAGTGGTCAGCGTGACGGATTGCAGTCCTACGGGCCCGGTTTCGATTTCCGGCTGGGTCGAGGATTTTCTTTGCTCAGGGACTGGGTGTTGTGTTGTCTTCATCATCATTTCATCCCCATCTGGCACGCAGGACGCCCAATGTGGCGTCGAATGTAGTAAGACCTGCACCCAGGCGGCCGGACTTGCCCCGCATGGGGCTTCCCGGCCAATGACGCCAAACGCTCATTTCTAATTCTATGTAATTTTTTTCAGTTTTAATCAGTAATTCATTGCCAATAAATTCTGGCCGATGGCCACAAGGAAGAATATTAGAGGAAACTCTAGAATACTAGAAGAAATTCCGGAACACGTACAGCATCTCAAACAACGTAGACTGTGCTTTTTCAAAGGATAATGAAAAATGGTAAACTATCCTGGAATAAACGAAACTGTAAATGTATTTGAGAAATTGCAAGACGATACAATGAAGACATACGAAAAGCACTTGAAAGCAACGATTGAAAAGAAAGCAAAACAAAAGAGCAACTGGTGTTTAAGCATCACATTTCATCGATTGATAATGAAAATAATGGCATTTGAGTTGCGAAGTTAGGAAAGACACATGATGACGGCTCTTTAACGGAAATTGTTAAATATGGAGAAAATTAATGGAAAAGAGCTTGCAAAATTATTTACAGGATGTCTGCAAGGACAATTCCGCAAAACTGCAACAGTTCTGTATTGGTCTAATTTTGCAAGAGAGGAGACAGTCAAGACACAAAACCAAAAAACCTGTCAGCCCCTTCTCCATTACATAACGGCAACCTCACCGGAGTGCCACGCTGAGTGTCTACCTGTTATGAGGCTTCCCTGTCCTGCCGGCTAATCAAATGACTGTTGCGTGTCAGATTGCTGAAGGTAAAACAGAAAAGGTCCAGTTTTAAGAACCAGGAACAGATTACATGACGGAAAAGCTGCTAGTCAGGAACTACGTACTTTAAAAGGATGAAATGAAGTCCTGATTAGAATTTCCCAAGAAACAAGGGAATTAAACAAATGCCCAGTAAATCACAGACTGCTGCATTAACTCGTTGCGCCAACGCCGCTGCTTGACGGCTGGCGCCCTTATATGGTAAGGTGAGTAAATCTCTGAAACTCGGTTTCTTGAAAGCGCGTGAGAAGCATTTGTGACATTCTAAGTACGTACAGCAAGTCAGAGGGATGAGAAGCATTAGAAACCTCTTTCTTTTATACTCCATTTTTACGACCCTTGCGTTACATGGAAATAGCGCCCGAGGTTTTTGACTACGTCATTCTGGGTGTGATTTCGCCTACTCGGTTTCTTAAGCTCGCCGTCACTGGTTTAGGAAAGGCGGTGGGGAGGGGAACTTTACGGAGATGACAGAGCTTGTTTCTTGTAGAGGCAGCCTCAGCAGTGAGAGTGGGCATTCAGGCGTGGAGCTGAATCAGGAGAGGCTCAAAACAACTTGTACACTGACGTTTGTTAACACTGCAAGGAACGAAGGAAGGTTAGCATTTAGCGTCCCGAAGATGACGCGCTCATTAGAGGCGGAGCACAAGGGCGGATAGGGAAGGCAGCTGGCCGTCTGCTTCCCAGCGGAATCATCCAGCACTTTGATTCACGGAAACTACGAAAAACGTACAGGGGTTGAGAAAAATGTGGACAGGGGCTCGAACCTGGAATCTGCTTACATGGCAGACGCTCTATCCATTGAGCCACTGAGGACACGGAGGATAGTGCGACTGCAGGGACTTATCTCTCTCACGCTTCCCGTGGGACCCACATTCGCAGCTTACTGTCCCGCACTATAATCATAGTGCCCCTGCCCATTGTACTCATTACTTGCGGCTTTACTGCGGATTCCCATAAGAGTTCGGGCACTGTTTGTGCATCTGCACAGAAAATATATATATATATATATATATATATATATATATATATATATATATATATATATGTTAGTTAAGGCTCACCGGCCATTTGACCATCTTCTTCTGTGCACATGCACAAACAGTGCCCGAACTCTTATGGGAATCCGCAGTAAAGCCGCGAGTAATGAGTATGATGGGCAGCGGCACTATGAATATAGTGTGAGACAATAAGTTGTGAATGTGGGTCTCACGGGAGGCGTGCCAGAGATAAGTCACTGCAGTCGCACTATCCTCTGTGTCCCCGGTGGCTCAGATAGCCGGCACGGTAGCTCAGCGTGTTCGGTCAGAGAGCTAGTTGGCCAACGTAATAAAAAAAACTGAGTGGAAGGATCAACAAACGGACTTGAACGGATGTCATGTGACGTTCGCAACGACCAAACACAACGATCAACAACGACAAAAAAAAAAAAAAGAGGATACGGCGTCTGCCATTTAAGCAGCAGATCCCGGGTTCAAGTCCCGGTCGGGGCACACATTTTCAACTGTCCCCGTTGACTTATATCAACGCCTGTATGCAGCTGAGGGTATTCTTTCATTGTAATTCCGTTCTAACGAGCTGCGTGGTCACCGATGGTCATATATATAAATGCAGATGCTGTCCAGGATTCCCACTGTTTTGTTTGATCACGAATGGCACCCGTGCAATGTCCTCAATACATTGCTAGTGTTGATCGTGGTCGGAACAGTGTTCTTTGTAGTTGCGAGCGGGAAAACATCGTCCGCTAAGTCACAAGGCGGACGAAAGCGTGTGTTGAGTCATCGCGATGGACTGTCTAAAAAGGACTTTGACGAAAAATAAAAGAACTGTTGGTTGGTTGGTTTGTGGGATTAAAGGGACCAGACTGCAATGGTCATCGGTCCCTTTTTCCAAAAAAGTAAAACCGCCAAAGGAGCATAAAAAGAAACGAACAGCAGGAAAGACGTCAGACGACACAGGACGAGAAAGACTCCGACAGAGAGCAGACAAAACAAAGTAAAACACACAAAGTGTGACGGTCGTTGGCCGACCATAGAGAAAAAAAGAGGAAAAGCCAACCACCAAGAACACATTAAAAAACTCAGTTTGAAATCAGAGGCTAAAAGCCAGAATCAACACTAAAAAACAAACACTCAGATTAAACTGTAAAAACCCCCTGCCCGAATAAAACGCAAAACTAAGTCCACCATGGCGGAGTCATCTATTAAAAGGGCAGGGAGCGTATCAGGCAGCGCAAATGTCTGCCTGTGCACAGTTAAAAGCGGACAAGTTAATAAAATGTGCACCACCGTCAAAACCGCCCCACAGCGACAGAGAGGCGGGTCCTCACGACGCAATAAATAACTGTGAGACAGTCGGGTGTGGCCAATGCGGAGCCGACAAAGAACAACTGAATCTCTGCGAGTGGCTCGCATGGATGACTGCCACACACGCGTCGTCGCCTTGAGAGAACGGAGTTTGTTTGGCGTGGGCAGATTGCGCCATTCAGTGTCCCAAAGCGAGAGAACTTCGCGGCGGAAGACTGCCCGCAAATCAGTCTCCGGGAGGCCAATGTCCAGGGTGGGTTCAGTGGTGGCCTGTTTGGCCAGGCGGTCAACATTCTCATTGCCCGGGATACCGACGTGACCGGGGGTCCACACGAAGACCACAGAGCGGCCGCAACGCGCAAGAGTATGCAGGGACTCATGGATAGCCAGCACCAGACGAGAACGAGGAAAACACTGGTCGAGAGCTCGTAAACCGCTCAGGGAATCGCTACAGATAACGAAGGACTCACCTGAGCAGGAGCGGATATACTCTAGGGCACGAAAGATGGCGACCAGCTCAGCAGTGTAAACGCTACAGCCATCCGGCAAGGAACGTTGTTCGGAATGGTCCCCTAGAGTTAGCGCATACCCGACACGACCAGCAACCATCGAACCGTCGGTGTAAACAATGCAGAGCCCTGATACGTGGCCAGGATGGAATAAAAGCGGCGGCGGAAGGCCTCTGGAGGGACCGAGTCCTTCGAGCCCTGTGCCAAGTCGAGCCGAAGGCAAGGGCGAGGAACACACCACGGGGGTGTACGCAGAGGCGCCCGGAAAGGAGGTGGAACAGGGAAAAACCCAAGCCCGCAGAGAAGCTCTTTGACGCGGACCGCTATTGTACAACCAGAGCGGGGCCGACGTTCTGGCAGACGGACGACCGATCGCGGGAACAGGAGACGATAGTTAGGATGCCCGGGCGAGCTTAGAACATGGGCAGTATAAGCGGCCAGCAAACGTTGGCGTCGGAACCGCAGTGGAGGTACACCTGCCTCCACTAGTACGCTGTCCACAGGGCTGGTGCGGAAAGCACCAGTGGCAAGGCGTATCCCGCTGTGGAGAATTGGGTCCAGCACCCATAACGCAGATGGGGATGCTGAGCCATAAGCCCGGCTCCCATAATCCAGGCGGGACTGGATTAACGCCTGGTAGAGCCGTAACAGGGTAGAGCGGTCGGCGCCCCAGCGGGTGTGGCTCAAACATCGCAGAGCATTGAGATGCCGCCAACACGCCTGTTTGAGCTGCCGGATATGAGGCAGCCAAGTCAACCGGGCATCGAAAACCACCCCCAAAAACCTGTGGGTCTCCACCACAGCAAGGAGTTCGTCGGCAAGATAAAGCCTCGGCTCAGGATGGACTGTTCGGCGCCGGCAGAAATGCATAACGCGGGTCTTGGCTGCCGAAAACTGAAACCCATGCGCTACAGCCCAAGACTGCGCCTTGCGGATAGCGCCCTGTAGCTGACGTTCAACAGCTGCAATGCCAGTAGAGCTGTAGTAAAGGCAAAAGTCGTCAGCATACAGGGAAGCGGAGACAGAAGTTCCCACGGCCGCAGCAAGCCCGTTAATGGCTATTAAAAACAGACAGACACTTAAAACAGAACCCTGTGGCACACCGTTCTCCTGGACGTGGGAGGAACTATACGAGGCCGCGACTTGCACGCGGAAGGTACGACACGACAGAAAATGGCGGATAAAAATCGGCAGAGGACCACGAAGACCCCATCCATGAAGCGTAGAAAGGATGTGATGACGCCATGTCGTATCGTACGCCTTCCGCATGTCGAAAAAGACCGCGACCAGGTGCTGACGGCGGGCAAAGGCAGCACGGATGGCCGACTCCAGGCTCACCAGATTGTCGGTGGCGGAGCGGCCTTTACGGAACCCACCCTGAGACGGAGCCAGAAGGCCCCGAGACTCCAGTACCCAATTCAAGCGCCGGATCACCAACCGTTCAAGCAACTTGCAAAGAACGTTGGTGAGGCTAATGGGACGGTAGCTGTCCACCTCCAGAGGGTTCTTTCCAGGTTTCAAAACGGGGATGACAATGCCTTCCCGCCATTGCGACGGAAACTCCCCCTCGACCCAAAGACGGTTGTAAAGATCGAGAAGGCGCCGCTGGCAGTCCACTGAAAGGTGTTTCAGCATCTGACAGTGGATGCCATCTGGCCCAGGAGCGTTATCAGGGCAAGCAGCAAGGGCACTGCGAAATTCCCACTCACTGAATGGAGCATTGTAAGATTCTGGGTGGTTGGTGCGAAACGAAAGGCTCCGACGTTCCATCCGCTCTTTAATGGAGCGGAAGGCCTGGGGGTGATTCGCAGAAGCGGAACTCATAGCAAAATGCTCTGCTAAGCGATTTGCAATGACGTCGGAGTCAGTACAAACTGCTCCATTCAGTGAGAGCGCAGGGACGCTGACAGGTGGCCGATAGCCGTAGACGCGTCGAATCTTGCCCAGACCTGCGATGGAGTGATATGGAGGCCAATGGTGGACACATACCGCTCCCAGCACTACTTCTTGCCTTGGCGGATAAGGAGGCGGGCCCGCACACGCAGCCGTTTGAAGGCGATAAGGTGGTCTATGGAGGGATGTCGCTTGTGACGCTGGAGCGCCCGCCGGCGATCTTTAATCGCTTCAGCGATCTCAGGCGACCACCAAGGCACAGCCTTCTGCCGAGGGGACCCAGAAGAACGGGGAATGGCAGATTCGGCGGCAGTAACGATGCCGGTGGTGACCGATTGAACCACCGCATCAATGTCATCAGTAGAGAGAGGCTCAAAAGCGGCAGTGGAGGAGAACAAGTCCCAGTCAGCCTTATTCATAGCCCATCTGCTAGGGCGCCCAGAAGAGTGACGCTGTGGTAGTGACAAAAGGAGCGGAAAGTGGTCACTACCACACAGGTCGCCATGCACACTCCATTGGACAGACGGTAAGAGGCTATGGCTACAGATTGAAAGGTCAATGGCGGAGTAGGTGCCATGCGCCACACTGAAGTGTGTGAAGGCACCATCATTTAACAGCGAGAGATCGAGCTGCGACAATAAATTCTCAACGATGGCGCCTCGACCTGTTGCCACTGACCCACCCCACAGAGGGTTATGGGCGTTGAAGTCGCCCAATAGCAAGAAAGGTGGCGGCAATTGGGCGACCAGTGCAGCCAGGACATGCTGCGAGACATCACCATCCGGTGGAAGGTAAAGACTGCAGACGGTAACAGCCTGTGGCGTCCACACCCGTACAGCGACAGCCTCTAAAGGCGTCTGGAGAGTGACAGACTCGCTGTGCAGAGTGTGAAGGACATATATGCAGACGCCACCAGACACCCTTTCATAAGCTGCTCGGTTCTTATAATAACCCCGATAGCCACGGAGGGCGGGGGTTCGCATTGCTGGAAACCAAGTTTCCTGGAGAGCAATGCAGAAGAAAGGGTGAAGGCTGATAAGATGGCGGAGCTCAGCTAGATGGTGGAAGAAACCGCTGCAGTTCCACTGGAGGATGGTATTGGCCATGGCTGGGAAACGCGTGACGGGACTGGGAAGGCAGATTACGCCGCCGGGTCACCTGCTGCCTCCGATTGAGCACCCGCGCTAGTGCTATTCATGGCGTCTGAGGGACCGCCGAGATCGAGGTCCTCAGCGGACGCCAGAATCTCCACCTCAGACGCAGAGCTGGAAGGTTGCGGTGGGGTGGCTGCCACCGCGAGTTACTTGGGCTTAGAGCTCTTCTTCTTTGGTTTCTCACGCTGCTCCTTGGGTTTAACTGGCTGGGAGGGTTCACCGATTCAGTCTCTGGGACTGAGGAGGATCGTGAAGCCCTTCGACCAGCTGATTGTGGGCACTTACGCCACTGTCGGTCGTCAGCCTTCCCGCTGGTGGAAACCTGGGAAGGGAGGGACCCAAGGGACCCCTTGCGAGCGTGAGAAGCCGAAGAAGTTGGACACTTCTCCGGCTTAGAAGCAGGGACGGACGTCCCTGATGGGGGGGATGGTGTTGCCCCTGAGGTAGGTGGCGCAGGAGCAACCCGGTGGGTAGAGCCCCCCACTGGCAAGGGGGCAGGAGGAGTTGTACCGCTCAGCGATCCGGCCGGAAGTCGCGAAACTGATGGGGCGACCACAGGTGTTGTAGCAGCGGCATAGGAAGATGACATTCTCACTGGATGCAATCGGTCGTATTTCCTTTTGGCCTCAGTATAAGTCAGTCTGTCTAGGGTCTTATATTCCATGATTTTGCGCTCTTTCTGGTATATTCTGCAGTCTGGCGAGCAAGGGGAATGGTGCTCCCCACAGTTGACGCAGATGGGAGGCGGGGCACATGGAGTATCGGGATGAGATGGGCGTCCGCAATCTCGACATGTGAGGCTGGAAGTGCAGCGGGAAGACATATGGCCGAATTTCCAGCACTTGAAGCACCGCATCGCGGGAGGGATATAGGGCTTGACGCCACATCGGTAGACCATCACCTTGACCTTTTCCGGTAACGTATCACCCTCGAAGGCCAAGATGAAGGCACCGGTAGCAATATGATTGTCCCTCGGACCCCGATGAACGCGCCGGACGAAATGAACACCTCTACGTTCTAAGTTGGCGCGCAGCTCGTCAGCAGACTGCAAAAGGAGGCCCCTATGGAAAATAACACCCTGGACCATATTCAAACTCTTATGTGGTGTAATAGTAACGTTAACATCCCCCAACTTGTCACAAGCAAGTAACCTGCGTGACTGGGCGGAGGATGCCGTTTGTATCAGTACTGACCCAGAGCGCATTTTAGACAAGCCCTCCACCTCCCCAAACTTGTCCTCTAAATGCTCGACGAAGAACTGAGGCTTTGTGGAGAGAAAAGACTCCCCATCAGCTCTCGTGCAAACTAAGAATCGGGGCGAAGAACTGTTACCTCCAGCCTGAGACTTACGCTCTTCCCACGGCGTGGCCAGGGAGGGGAACGTTTTTGGGTCGTACTTCTGAGCATTAAATTGAGCCCAAGAACGCTTAGAAACTGCTGGCGGCTGGCCGCCAGCGAGAGATGATGTACCACGCTTCATTGCGGGTCATCCGCCCTGATGCCACCTACTCCGACCAAGGGCCCTCCCCACGGGCGCCACCCAGCCACAGCAATAGCCACCTGGCAGGACGGCCATTGCCGGGAGTCCTGATGCCCCAAGGAGATGGGCATCTACTCCTTGGCATACGTGGGAACGGCGCAGGCATCAGTAGAGCGATCCCTGTGTTGTCAGGGGGCTACAACCAAGAGGGTACATGGCGGCCCCACCACAACGGGCTGGCTACCGTGCTGGATCTTAGGTGCAAAACTGTCCAAGGTCGTCGTCGCAGTTAAAAGAAACACTGCAGAATGCAGCGCGGTAATCGCCCAAGAGATCGAAAACGAGCGGGACACCATTGCAACGACGAGAAAGCCGGCTAAAGGTCTAATTGCTCGACGGATACAGTGCACCATGTAAGGCGCCCTTCCCCAATTGGCTCGCTCTTCGGAATAATTTAGAAAGATGGAGGTCAGACCCGAGAGGGGACCTGCACATAAGGCCGAAACAGTTGAGACTCCTTTTAGTCGCCTCTTACGACAGGCAGGAATACCGCGGGCCTATTCTAACCCCCGAAGCCGCAGGGGGGAAAAGAACTGTATGTCGCTCTCTAGAACCCTGTCAGTACCAAAACACGAAGGAATCTCCATTAAGCTAGGAACTGCATGTCCAGCTGGTATTCCAAAACCACTCATAAGTGATGCAAATGCTCGTAACAGGAAAACGTGGCGGCGAAGCCATAAAACCTGACCTACGGTGCAATGGAAGAAAGTCATCTGGTCGGCTGGGCTTTGTTTTAAATTGTTTCCAACTTCTGGCTTTTCATGAGTGAAACATGGAGGGGGGGTCGATGATGAGTTGGGCAGCCGTATCGTTGTATTCCATGGGCCTCTTCTTCACGCTGCAAGAGACTGTGTCCCACCAAACGTGTATCTTCAGTGTGGTGCGTCGGTGGGATGATTGCCTCAATGCTTTGGCCGATTTTGCCTGATTGGCTCACCTGTTCTGGACTGAACGGCCTTCGAACGGGAACTTTACATCGTCCCTTATAGCTATTTATTTATTTGGATATCATTAAAATAAATCATCCAAAATTACTGTTGTTATCTCTTAACTGTCTACACCTGTGCGTAATTATAAATGGCTCTGAGCGTAATGGGACTTAACATCTGAGGTCATCAGTCCCCTAGAACTACTTAAGCCCAACTTACCTAAGGACACCAAACGCATCCATGCCCGAGGCAGGATTGGAACCTGCGACCGTAGCGGTCGCGCGGTTCCAGACTGAAGCGCCTAGAATCGCTCGGTCACCACGGCCGGCAGCATAATTATACATCTACAGGTTGCTCTTCTGATTTTATATGGCATGCTGCGCTATCTGTATAGTTTCCATTACTTTTTTACTTCATCAGTTTTTTAATCATCAGAATCAACATTTCAGTTCATTACTAAAATTTTACTTATTTAATGAAGATACCTGATGTCGTTCGATAGCGCTGGTCCAGCACTGTCAGTGGTCGCTTAAGGCCTTTTGAAGTCATTAGTTTTTGAAAGAAAAATGGTAAACCAATAATACATTTTTCATCATCTCTAGCTACATTACGATTCCACCTAGGGGACTGATCATTAAAAGTGCTCCCCTGTCCGATTTTTTCTCTTTCATATGCTGCTACTGCCCATTATGCAGCCTTATAGGCACTTGTCCTGTTCTTGCGGCGGGCGTGAAATAATTTACGCCCCTTCCCACTGCTGCCGTATCGCTCCCGTCTCGCCACATACCGCCTTGAAACGGCCTTGTTCCAGGGGATCCACTCGCCCTCCTGACAGCCGCGGTCAACTTCGTGGTCGGTATATGGCTACCAACAGTGGAGGCGTAGTTGCTGTCGGTAACACGACACTTCCTCGCGAAATCTGTCAGCCTGTGTCCCGACTCCCGCCGTACTGCGTCGTCCGCCAAACATGCACGCATTTACGGCGCCTGTCATCCTTAGTTACATAGAGCTCCTTTCATACGATCGACTTTCTTGTCTCAAATGACCCCTCGTGACACGTGAATCTACTGCAGCGCCCCTGGTGATTTATTCCTATAAATGAGTCTAGTCTGTGTTCATCATATACATGTCAACATCGAAATTGCTCTGCAGTTTGACAACTAAATTTTGCGAGGGACTACACATTTACGAAAAAATCGAATATACGGGGTGTGACTATGTTTGCTTTGTGATACATTACCCGTGTTAAAAAGGACCATTTACCAATTGCGGAAAAGGTCGATATCGTGTTGATGTATGGCTATTGTGATCAAAATGCCCAACGGGCGTGTGCTATGTATGCCGCTCGGTATCCTGGACGACATCATACAAGTGTCCGGACCGTTCGCCGGATAGTTACTGTTGTGTCGATTCCCTAAGGTCTCGACACAATGAGTGGCTAGGTGCACGCGAAACTAACGCAGACGGGCGTAAATTCTGAAACAGGAGACTGGATGAAAACTATAAAGAAAAGAAGAGAGATTTTAATATACTTAACTTTAATGTAGTCTTGTTCTTGTTGAAATACATCTCTTGCATAGTAGTAAGCAATTAGCAATGATACACATGGCGCCTTGCTAGTTAGTAGCGATGGACTAGCTGAAGGCTATTTAATCTGTCTCTCGGCAAATGAGAGGAATACTTGGTAGGTCTAGTCGCAAGCTATGTCGTCCGTACAACTGGGCGAGGTGAAGTCCGTGTCTTGTGACCTGCCATGTGGTGGCGCTAGGATTGCGAGTACACAGTGGCGACACGCGGGTCCGACATGTACTACAGGACCGCGGCCGATTTAAGTTACCACCTAGCAAGTGTGGTGTCTAGCGGTGACACCACATTCCTCCCCCGCAAATCGGCGAACGGTCGTGAGATAAGGCTTCCGCCCGCCGTGGGGAGGACCCCATGTTGACGTATGCGATGAGGTGGGGAGCCTAACAACAGGCGAGGCTGTGCCACCCGCACCCGGCCATTCGGTCCGAGGGGAGCTAGGAAACGCCTGCAAACCTAGTCCAGGGTGCACGTCAACATGAGGTGTTTGTGCACGTAATGATATAAGAGGAGCCGCGGGGTCGACCTCCATGTGGTCGGAGCACCCGACGGGCGAAGACGACATCTGGTCCGGAGCGGGCAAGAGGTCCATGGCGGAGGACGGCTGGTCACGGGAAGCAAGCGGCGGCGCGTGACCCAGGGAGGCGCGAGGCGGCTGCAGCGAAGCGTCCGCTGCTGGCGGCGCCGGCGGCGGCTGCGGCGGCGCGACGCCATGAGGCAAAATGGAAGGCATCGTCGGTAACACCTGGGGATGAGGCGAGCCAGTAGATGGGTCCCCAGGGCGCTGACCTGACGGCTCCGTCGCTGAAAGCAGACGGGGAGCGGCAGAACCCAGGCGACGACAGAGGCGCAGCTGATTGAGATGCCGACGCACCTCACCAGAGGCCCCCAAAACCAAATACATCGCGCGGCCGAGGCAGCGAAGAATGCGCCCTGCGAGCCAACGCTGTGAACCGCGATAGTTGCGATAATAGACAACGTCGCCAGGAGCAAAAGCAGGAGTCTGCCGCTGCACAGGAACCTGATGTGGCGGATGCAGCAAAGACATCAGAGTTCGATGAGTGCGACCATGGAGCAACTCAGCCGGCGAGCGACCATCGCGGGGCTGAGAGCGATATGAGGACAAAAAGAGCAACAAAGCGTCCTCCCGAGAATGCGACTCTTTCAACTTCAACATCTGCGACTTGAAAGTCCGGACCAATCGTTCCGCGGCACCGTTTGACTGAGGCGAAAACGGCGCGGATGTCAGATGTTGAATACCATTGGCCTGGCAGAATGACTGAAATTCTGCGGACATGAATTGTGGGCCATTGTCGGAAACAATAGTCTGCGGAAGACCTTCAATGCAAAAGATAGCGGATAAGGCTTGGATTGTGGCAGAAGACGTCGTGGAAGACATCCGGACAACAAAAGGAAAATTACTGAAAGCATCGACCACAACCAACCATCGAGCATTCCAGAATGGACCAGCAAAATCGATGTGCAAGCGTTGCCAAGGGGAAGTGGCTTTCGGCCATGCAAAGAATTTCCGCGGCGGTGCGGATTGTTGTTCGGCACACGCCACGCAAGAGGAGCACATATGCGTAATCGCAGCATCGATTCCGAACCAAGTACAGTGCTGTCGAGCAAGTTGTTTCGTTCGCACTATACCCCAATGTCCTTGGTGAAGAAGCTTTAAGACAGAGGACTGTAACGAACGTGGGACCACGACTCGGGATTGATCATTATCGGAACGCAACAACAAAACACCACGTCGTACAAAAAGTCTCTCCTTGTGAGCAAAAAAACGGCGAACCAAAGGATCCTCGATCCGTGACTTTGATAAGGGCCATTGCGAAGCAACAAAACGCAAAACGGAAGCAAGGACAGGGTCAGCAGCTGTGGCAGTAGCTACACGACGAAAATCAATCGGAAACGATGCGACCACACCATCGGCTTCCGAATCGATGAACATGCAAGCAAGTTCGGAAGAATCGAATGCTTTATCCTCAGCAACAGGCAAACGGGACAACGCATCAGCGTTTCCGTGCTTAGCAGTGGACCGATACAAGATATCGTAGCGGTACTGCGAGAGAAAAAGCGACCAGCGAATGAATTTCTGCGCTGTACGTGGAGGTACAGGCTTGTTCGGATGAAAAAGCGATGTCAACGGTTTGTGGTCCGTGATGATGGTAAAGTGACGACCATACAAGAAATCGTGAAACTTTGTTACACCAAACACAAGAGCCAAAGCTTCTTTCTCTATTTGTGAATAATTTCTTTGCGCAGATGAGAGCAATTTGGACGCAAAGGCAATAGGGCGATCATGCGAGCCATCTTTGTGCGCAAGCACAGCACCGATCCCGAAATCCGATGCATCTACCATCAACAAAAGGGGTTTTCGGGGATCGAATGGCGTCAGGCAAGTATTGGAAAGTAACGCCGATTTCAACTGGCGAAAGGCGCGTTCGCATTCCGTCGTCCAGACGAACGGAACACCTTTACGGCGTAAGCGATGAAGCGGAGCTGAAATGGAAGAAGCATTGCGCACAAACTTTGATGATAATAATTTACCTTACCCAGCACACTCTGTAGCTGTTTTAAGTTCTGCGGTGACGGCAAGTCCTGAATGGCACGAAGGTGCTCTGGACTCGGATGTATACCTTGGGCATTTATGACATGGCCCAGGTACGGTAAGTCACGAGCAAAAAACACACATTTGTCCTTCCTCAAGCGAAGACCATTCTGACGCAAGACCTGAAATAAGGTCCGGAGATTCTGCAAATGTTCGGCTTCTGTCTGTCCTGAGATCACAATATCGTCCAGATAGTTCGCAGCAGTAGGGACCGACGCACAAATAGTTTGTAAATATTGCTGAAATAAAGCAGGGGCGGATGCACACCCGAATGGCAGTCTTTTGAAGCGATACAAGCCAAGATGCGTGTTAACCACTAAGACGCGCTGGGATTCTTCGTCCACAGGTAGTTGCAAGTACGCATCTGCGAGGTCCAATTTTGAAAAATACTTTCCCGGGCACAGTTTGTCAAAAAGATCTTCCGGGCGGGGCAAAGGAAAAGTAGCAGTCACAAGTTGTGGATTCACAGTTGCTTTGAAGTCCACGCAAAGTCTCAATTTTCCGGAAGGTTTGGGCAAAATTACTAAGGGCGAGGCCCAGAGAGAAGCCTGCACTCGTTCAATGACACCTTGAGATTCTAATTCGGCTAATGTTCTGGCGACCTCATCACGCAATGCGTGGGGAACATTGCGCGCTCTGAAAAATTTCGGTTGCGCGTTATCTTTCAGTTCCAAATGCGCTTCATAGTTCTTAGCGCAACCAAGGCCCGGTGCAAAAATGTCTGCAAATTCTTCACAAAGACTAGAAACACTGGCGGAAGGCACAGTCTGATTCACTGATAGGACCTGATTTACAATAGACATATTAAACAATTGAAACAAATCTAAACCAAACAAGTTCACTGCACTAGAGGAACGAAGAACATAAAATGACACAAGTTTTGTCTGTCCCTTGTATGTTGCAATAAGGCTGCACTGTCCTAACACAGGTATGCGCTGTCCTGAGTAACTAGTTAACGTAACATTTGCGGCACGCAATGGCGGGGCGCCCAGTTGTTTGTACGTGTCGTGATTGAGCAAGGAAACTGCAGCTCCGGTATCGAGCTGGAATGGGATCACATTTCCTGCAAAGTCCAAGTCCACAAAAAGTTTATTGTCTTGTTGACGACAAGAGCGACTGTCTCGTGCAATTTGAACTGATACAGGTCCAGAAGCACTCGCAACTTTACGGGATTTCCGGCGACGTCGACGCACACTTTGGGTGGGACGAACACAGTCACTGTTAGCTAAAGTGTCACTGGACGGATGGGAATGAACTACATGAATGTCCATGGGCGAAGGTCCACGAGCCTGATTGTCCTGAGTGCGATTCCGGCGCGAAGCAAAAGGCCTGGAATTATTGCGATTGTCTAATCTAAGCTTTTTCTGGCAAACACTTTGTACATGTCCTTTCTTTTGACAGTAAAAGCAAATAGCTTGGCGTGACGGGCAATTTTCACGCGAATGTCTAGTTGCACACCGCGGGCAAGATTTCACTGCATTTGCTTGCTGACGCGGCGCACGTGGTTGCAAGCTAGGCGGCCGCAGCGAAGTCGGGCGCGAGGGCCGCTTAGCGTCCCGTGCAGCGGGCCGGGCGGGCCGATTAACGTGACACACTGCTGGCGAAGTTTCAAATGATTCCTGAGCAAAGTCAAGCGTGTCTTGCCTGTCCAATATGTCTATCACTTGTTGCAGGGAGGGATTAACTAGTTTCAAAATCTGTTCCCTTATGCGAACATCAGAAACGTTGTGTGCAATTGCATCACGCACCATAGTATCTGAATATGGGAGGCCACATTCACAGGCAAACGCGCAGTCTCTAGTAAGTCCTTGCAAAGTTGCTACCCACTCCCTGTTAGTCTGACCGGCCGTACGTTTTGTACGAAAAAACGTATACCGGTTGGCAACTACATTTACTGTTTCTTTGAAATAGGCATCTAAAGCAGACAAAATTTCTTCGTAGGACAGAGTTGCTACGTCTCGTCGGGGAAACAATTTCACTATCACCCGGTAGGTAGACACACCGACACAAGAAAGCAAAAACGGCTGCCGCTCTTTACCTTGAATTCCATAAGCAGTGAGGTGGAAGTTGAACTGATCGGCCCACTCAGTCCAGCTTTCGGTTGTGGCCTCAAAGGGCCTAAATGGCGGTGCGACCGCGTTGTGTGGCTGCGGTAGCGATGAAGCGGCGGGTGCCGCATCGGTTTGCAGCGCACGTTGACCCTGGACGAGCTGTCCAAGGGCTTCCAATAACGCCTGCGTCTGCTGATTCTGCAAGCGAAAAAATTCGGACAGTACATCTGGAGAATGCGGCGAAGCCATGACACAAGCAAATTAGAGCAAGTATAACACAAAGACTGCAACGTGGGCGCGGCATCCCATCCTCGTCGCCAAAATATTGTTGTGTCGATTCCCTAAGGTCTCGACACAATGAGTGGCTAGGTGCACGCGAAACTAACGCAGACGGGCGTAAATTCTGAAACAGGAGACTGGATGAAAACTATAAAGAAAAGAAGAGAGATTTTAATATACTTAACTTTAATGTAGTCTTGTTCTTGTTGAAATACATCTCTTGCATAGTAGTAAGCAATTAGCAATGATACACATGGCGCCTTGCTAGTTAGTAGCGATGGACTAGCTGAAGGCTATTTAATCTGTCTCTCGGCAAATGAGAGGAATACTTGGTAGGTCTAGTCGCAAGCTATGTCGTCCGTACAACTGGGCGAGGTGAAGTCCGTGTCTTGTGACCTGCCATGTGGTGGCGCTAGGATTGCGAGTACACAGTGGCGACACGCGGGTCCGACATGTACTACAGGACCGCGGCCGATTTAAGTTACCACCTAGCAAGTGTGGTGTCTAGCGGTGACACCACAGTTACGTTATTTAAGGAAACAGGAAGTGTTCAGCTACATGTGAAACGTCAACCACGACCTGGAACAAATTATGATGCCCAAGTAGGTGTTTTAGCTGCTGTCGCGGCTAATCCGCACATCAGTAGCAGACAAACTGCGCGAGAATCGGGAATCTCAATAACGTCCGAGTTGAGAGTGCTACATCAACATCGATTGCCCCCGTACCACATTTCTATGCACCAGGAATTGCATGGCGACAACTTTGAACGTCGTGTACAGTTCTGCCACTGGGCACAAGAGAAATTACGGGACGATGACAGATTTTGCACACGTTCTATTTAGCGACGAAGCGTCATTCACCAACAGCGGTAACGTAAACCGGCATAATATGCACTACTGGGCAACGGAAAATCCACGATGGCTGCGACAAGTGGAACATCAGCGACCTTGACGGGTTAATGTATGGTGCGGCATTATGGGAGGAAGGATAATTGGAGCCCATTTTATCGATGGCAATCTAAATGGTACAATGTATCCTGATTTCCTACGTAATGTTCTACCAATGTTACTACAAGATGATTCACTGCATGACAGAATGGCAATGTACTTCCAACATGGATGTCCGGCCCATAGCCTGCGTGCGGTTGAAGCGGTATTGAATAGCATATTTCATGACAGGTGGATTGGTCGTCGAAGCACCATACCATGGCCTGCACGTTCACCGGATTTCACGTCCCCGGATTTCTCTCTGTGGGGAAAGTTGAAGGATATTTGCTGTCGTGATCCACCGACAACGCCTGACAACATGCGTCAGCGCATTGTCAATGCATGTGCGAACATTACGGAAGGCGAACTACTCGCTGTTGAGAGGAATGTCGTTACACGTATTGCCAAATGCATTGAGGTTGACGGACATCATTTAGAGCATTTATTGCATTAATAGGGTATTTAGAGGTAATCACTTTGTAACAGCATGCGTTCTCAGAAATGGTAAGTTCACAAAGGTACATGTATCACATTGGAACAACCGCAATAAAATGTTCAAACGTACCTACGTTCTGTATTTTAATTTAAAAACCCTACCTGTTACCAACTGTTCGTCTAAAATTGTGAGCCATATGTTTGTGGCTATTACAGCGCCATCAATCACAAAGCGAAAAAAGTGGCCCAATTAAAACATTCATATTTCTTTACTTAATACACAATATGTAATAAAAAATGGGGGTTCCTATTTAAATAAACGCAGTTGATATCCGTTTGACCTATGACAGCGCCATCTAGCAGGCCAACCATAGCGCCATCTGGTTTCCCCCTTCAAGCTAGACAAGTTTCGTTCTTTGTAGTTTTTTCGTTTGACGCTAATTTCGCGAGATATTTGGCCCGGTCACGATGAAAGTGTCAACTATTTATTTACAGCTCGTAAAAAATAGATAAGTGTTTCGAAGTTTTACTGACCTTCAAAGTAGTCACCAGACATTTGTGCTCGTTGCCAGCGATGTGGAAGTCGTGCAATACTCTTAGCAGTGCCAGTTGTGTTAGTTATCCCCCCCCCCACCCTCTGGTTTCCTCCTTCCTCTCCACCCCCCGCCCGTTGCCGCGCCTCTATCGCTGTATCCCTCCCTCTCTCCACCTCCACACCCTCCATCTCCTTCATCAGGGTAATTTCCAACGCCTCCCCCTCCTGGATGACGAACTTCACCGTGACATCTACCCTTCCTTCCAACTATAACCTGGCCTTGTTCCCCCCCCCCCCCTCTCCCCAGGGCCCCCTTTTCCTCTTTCCTCCTTCTCCCAGAGCGGATTTTCCTCCGTCCCCGCCCCTCCCCTGAGACCCTGCACCCCATACTTGCCTCTCTCCTTCCCACATCCCTCCCTACCTGGCCCTCTTCCGCGCGCCCCCCGCTCACCTCCCCCATCTCTTCCCCTCCCTCCCTTCTTCAGGTCTCCCTCATCTCCTAGCGCCTGGCAGATCCTCTGTATTGCTCTTCATCAGTGTGCCACATCGTTGTTGTTTAGTGCTGTTTCTCGTGTGCGTCAAGAGGTGTGCTTTTAATTGTGTCCTGCCTTGAGGTTCGCCGTCAGTGTTACGTTATGTGCTATGCCATCCATCGCTACCTTTATGCTCCAGTCATACTGTGCCTTGTGTTCTTTTAACCATCGCAGTGTGTGGCTTTTTGTGTGTGCTACTTTTAAACAGTTTTTTTTTAATCTCCATTTTACAGTCACCCCATTTTTTGTCTATTGTCTTCCATTATGTTCCCCTTTTTTATATCTATGTTCACCTTATTCTCTCCTTTGCTGTTTTTAAATGTCTTCTATTGTTTTGTTCTATGTCTTTCGGCTGAAGAGCAGCGCCTATGCTGCTGCCAGCCTGCCCCGATGGGGAATTGAAATACAATAAAGGAGAAAAAAAAATTGTGTTAGTTCGAGCGGCGCGGTCTATTGCCCGACGAATTTGTAGCTGTCCTGAAGCAAATGCCGTGAAATGTTACCTTCAGTTTCGAAATCGAGTTGAACTTACGAGGGCTTAAGCCAAGGTAGTGTAGTAGGTGGTATAGCACTTAGCAGCCGCATCAGTCAAACAAATCAGTAACTGCTTAACTGCTTGCACTGTACGTGCTTGATCATTGTCCTGTAAAATGACGGTCAGGTCCTGCAGAAAGTGTCATCACCTCTGTCTAGCCATAGGTTGTGTTCAAAAAATGAACAGCTGATGCAGTACAAGAACAACGACAAGGAAGACTGTGTTACGTGATGCTTCTCTACGATAACGCCCGCTCCCATTCTGATAACTGGGAAAAAAACACTATACAGGAGTTGTGTTGGAAAGCCATTCCGCACCCATCTTATTGAGCTGATCTTGCGCTCTCCGATTTTCATCTTTTCCGTTCGCTACCGAACAATCTTCAAGGAACTTCCTTTCCGGATAAAAATGCACTCTGAACATGGCTCGACGAGTTCTCCACCTCGAAACCTCGTGTTTTGGACAAACGCGGAATCGAAAAGTTACCCCAGAGTTTGAAGACTGTTGTAAATAGTGAAGGAGAATATATTATTGATGATGACTGAAGTCTCTGTTATGTGTAACTGTTGTATTTATCTAACTTATGGAAAAACTCTGCGAACTTATGCATCAGTCCAATACTATACTGTGAAAAATTCAAATGGTTCTAAGCACTATGGGACTTAAAATCTGAGGTCATCAGTCCCCTAGAACTTAGAACTAATTAAACCTAACTAACCTAAGGACATCACACACATCAATGCTCGAGGCAGGATTCGAACCTGCGACTGTAGCAGCAGCGCGGTTCCGGACTGAAGCGCCTAGAGCCGCTTGGCCACAGCGGCCGGCCTACAGTGGAAAGCCAAATAAACTGATATACCTGGCTAATATCGTGTAGGGTCTCGCGAGCACGCTGAAGCCCCGCAACACGATGAGGCATGGACTCGTCTGTAGCAGTGCTGGAGGGATCTGACACCGTGAATCCTGCTGGGCTGTCCATAAATCCGCAAGAGTACGAGGAGGTGGAGATCTCTTCTGAACAGCGCGTTTCAAGGCATCCCAGATATGCTCAGTAATGTTCATGTCTGGGGAGTCTGATGGCCAGCAGAAGTGTTTAAATTCAGAAGAGTGTTCCTGAGTCGTTCTGAAGCAATTCCGGACGCGTGAGTTATCGCATTGTGCTCCTGGAATCGCCCACGTCCATCGAAATGCACAATGGACATGAATTGATGCAGGTGATCAGACAGGATGCTTACGTACGTGTCCCTTGTTAGAATCGTATCTAGACATATCAGGGGTCCCATATCACTCCAATTGCACATTACAGAGTATTCACCAGCTTCAACAGTCTCCTGCTGGCATGCAGGTTCCATGGATTCATGAGATTGCCTTGCATAATCGTACACGTCCATCCGCTCGGTACAATTTGAAACCCGAGTCGACCGACCAGGTAACATGTGTCCAATCATCAACAGTTCAGTGTCGGTGCTGAAGGGTCCAGGCGAGGCGTAAGGCTTTGCGTCGCACAGTCATCTAAGATACACAAGTGGGCCTTCGGCTCCGAAAATCCATGTCGATGTTTCGTTGAATGGTTCGCACGCTGACACTTGTTGATGGCCCAGCATTGAAATCTGCAGCAATTTGCGGTAGGGTTGCACTTCTGTCACGTTGAACGATTCTCTTCAGTCGTCGTTGGTCCCGTTCTTGCAGGATCTTTTTCCGGCCGCAGCGATGTCGCAGATTTGATGTTTTACCGGAGTCCTGATTTTCTTCTGTAACTTGCAATAGTCCATACTTATGTAGTAGACCTAGGCTTTATTGCAGAATCAAATAAATTATAGAAAAAATACCATTTATTTTAAGAAAAATATTATAAAAATTAAAATGTAAGATGTGCATTTTTTATCCTTGTAAAATACATAACAGGTGTAATCAAATAGGTCTAGTGCCTCAGCAATCATGTCATGCATAGCTGGTAAAAATTTGGTCCCCTTCAAATGTATAACATTTGAATAATTGGTACCTCAATTTGAGGGTGCATTTTGGGAAAAATGAATCAATTGCTTTGTAATTTTTAAATAACAGTAAGCAGGTTCAAAAATATTCAAAATACGTCTAATTTGTTTAGAAAGTGTGCTGCATTACCTAATATCAACAAAAAATCTGTAAAACAAGGTGTTGATTTTTACAGAATAATGAGCCGGAAAAGTACCCTGTATCCTCACGTGTTCTGTACGATCGCTCTATCATTCTGTTATTTTCTGGATGAGAACTGTGATGTCGGAATCCACAAATGTTCACCAGTTCAAGAAATAATGAGGAGTCGAACTGACGACCCTGGTGAGTTGTCACGTGCACTGGGCATCCGAATCTTGCTACCCACGTCGCCAAGAAACTTCGACTGACCTTCTCCGCTGATATGTATTGAATTGGTACGGCTTCTTCCCACCTCGTAAACTTGTCAATTACTATTAGCAAATAACGTTAACCTGCAGTGGGCCAATGATGTCGAGATGCACCTGTTCAAAACGACCAGATAGTTCGTAAAAGTGTACCACTGATTTCTTCACATGGAGTCCCACCTTACAACGCTGACAGGTGGGGGATGCCTGTGTCCACCTTCGACAATCATTCCTAACTCCAGACCAAACAAAGCGTTCCGTCAGCAACTTCATATTTGCTCGTGTACCTGGATGAGCCAAATTACATATACTTTCGAATACCTCTCGCCGTAAACGTTCAGACACGGACCGTCCCGGTCTTCCTTGTGAGGTATCATACTTATTTTGACGGCCTCACCTTGGTCGTGCGGATAGTTTAATATTCGTTCGTACTTAGAAAAATTCCGGGCGAAGTGGAACTCTTTAAGATATGAGAAGCATTAGACGATGCGCAGCATTGAACTTTAAGTTATTTCGGGCGTATTTTGGAAATAATATTGATAGAATGCTGGAAGCCACTCGTGATTTCGCGCGTTTTAATATATTGATCGCCGTACTGGACTTCATGTATATATGATCTGGTGAATATTTTGTGTTTAGTTTCATCGAATGACACTTTGTTTTTCGAGTACCGGGTATGTTTAAATAGTATTTGTGGAATCTGCTACCAATCTAATTGTGCAAAGTTTACTGCATTTGAACATTTTAATTTTTTTCACATTTAAGTGAATTATTCTAGGACCGCAATATTAACAACTTCATTGCATTCACTGACAATAAATTATCAGCTCATTCAACTTAAACCCATTGGTGTCACCTGCAATAGTTATTCAGAAGAACATAACCTTTATTATTATTATTACTTTACTTTCTCAGACGTTAAGTCTGCTTGAGAATGGAAAGTGACGCGGACCTTGATCAAGCGTCACTTCCTATTAACTGTACGGTATGTGTTATATTGCATTTAGGAACTTTCGGGTAATTGAACATGTATCAATAATTACGGATTTCTGTAGTTGTATATATGTGTTTGGATGTAGCTGTATTGCATTGATGTACTGGTGGATATTGTGTGGTATGACTCCTGTAGTTGATACTATAATTGGTATGATGTCAACTTTATCCTGATGCCACATGTCTTTGACTTCCTCAGCCAGTTGGATGTATTTTTCAATTTTTTCTCCTGTTTTCTTTTGTATATTTGTTGTATTGGGTATGGATATTTCGATTAGTTGTGTTAATTTCTTCTTTTTATTGGTGAGTATGATGTCAGGTTTGTTATGTGGCGTTGTTTTATCTGTTATAATGGTTCTGTTCCAGTATAATTTGTATTCATCATTCTCCAGTACATTTTGTGGTGCATACTTGTATGTAGGAACTTGTTGTTTTAAAAGTTTATGTTGTAAGGCAAGCTGTTGATGTATTATTTTTGCGACATTGTCATGTCTTCTGGGGTATTCTGTATTTGCTAGTATTGTACATCCGCTTGTGATGTGATCTACTGTTTCTATTTGTTGTTTACAAAGTCTGCATTTATCTGTTGTGGTATTGGGATCTTTAATAATATGCTTGCTGTAATACCTGGTGTTTATTGTTTGATCCTGTATTGCAATCATGAATCCTTCTGTCTCACTGTATATATTGCCTTTTCTTAGCCATGTGTTGGATGCGTCTTGATCGATGTGTGGCTTTGTTAGATGATACGGGTGCTTGCCATGAAGTGTTTTCTTTTTCCAATTTACTTTCTTCGTATCTGTTGATGTTATGTGGTCTAAAGGGTTGTAGAGGTGGTTATGAAATTGTAGTGGTGTAGCCGCTGTATTTATATGAGTGATTGCTTTGTGTATTTTGCTAGTTTCTGCTCGTTCTATAAAGAATTTTCTTAAATTGTCTACCTGTCCATAATGTAGGTTTTTTATATCGATAAATCCCCTTCCTCCTTCCTTTCTGCTTAATGTGAATCTTTCTGTTGCTGAATGTATGTGATGCATTCTATATTTATGGCATTGTGATCGTGTAAGTGTATTGAGTGCTTCTAGGTCTGTGTTACTCCATTTCACTACTCCAAATGAGTAGGTCAATATTGGTGTGACATAAGTATTTATAGCTTTGGTCTTGTTTCTTGCTGTCAATTCTGTTTTCAGTATTTTTGTTAGTCTTTGTCTATATTTTTCTTTTAGTTCTTCTTTAATATTTGTATTATCTATTCCTATTTTTTGTCTGTATCCTAGATATTTATAGGCATCCGTTTTTTCCATCGCTTCTATGCAGTCGCTGTGGTTATCCAATATGTAATCTTCTTGTTTAGTGTGTTTTCCCTTGACTATGCTATTTTTCTTACATTTGTCTGTTCCAAAAGCCATACTTATATCATTGCTGAATACTTCTGTTATCTTTAGTAATTGGTTGAGTTGTTGATTTGTTGCTGCCAGTAGTTTTAGATCATCCATGTATAGCAAATGTATGATTTTGTGTGGGTATGTTCCAGTAATATTGTATCCATAATTTGTATTATTTAGCATGTTGGATAGTGGGTTCAGAGCAAGGCAGAACCAGAAAGGACTTAATGAGTCTCCTTGGTATATTCCACACTTAATCTGTATTGGCTGTGATGTGATATTATTTGAATTTGTTTGGATATTAAGTGTGGTTTTCCAATTTTTCATTACTATGTTTAGGAACTGTATCAATTTAGGATGTACTTTGTATATTTCCAATATTTGTAGTAACCATGAGTGGGGTACACTATCAAAAGCTTTTTGGTAATCAATGTATGCGTAGTGTAGCGACCTTTGTTTAGTTTTAGCTTGATATGTCACCTCTGCATCTATTATCAGTTGCTCTTTACATCCTCGTGCTCCTTTGCAACAGCCTTTTTGTTCTTCATTTATAATTTTGTTCTGTGTTGTATGTGTCATTAATTTCTGTTTAATGATTGAAGTTAATATTTTGTATATTGTTGGTAGGCATGTTATGGGGCGATATTTAGCTGGGTTTGCTGTGTCTGCTTGATCTTTAGGTTTCAGATAAGTTATTCCATGTGTAAGTGTATCAGGGATTGTGTATGGGTCTGCAATGTAACTGTTAAATAATTTAGTTAGATGTGAATGTGTTGAGGTGAACTTCTTTAATCAGAAATTTGCTATTTTATCATTTCCAGCGGCTTTCCAATTGTGAGTAGAATTAATTGCTTGGGTGACTTCATGTTGCAAAATTATCACTTCAGGCATTTGTGGTATCATCTTGTATGTGTCTGTTTCTGCTTGTATCCACCGTGCATGCCTGTTATGTTGTACCGGGTTAGACCATATGTTGCTCCAGAAGTGTTCCATGTCTGTTATGTTTGGTGGATTGTTTATTTTAATGTGTGTGTTATCTATTGTCTGGTAAAATTTCTTTTGGTTTGTGTTGAATGTTTGGTTTTGTTTCCTTCTATTTTCACTTTTTCTGTATCTTCTGAGTCGTTTGGCTAATGCTTGTAATTTCTGCTTCTTTTCGTCTAATTGCTCTGTCGCTTCTTGTTGTGAGATTTTACCTAACCTTTTTCGTTTTTTTTCCGAGATTTCATTTCTTATAAATTGTGTTAGCTGTCCGATGTCTTTTCTCAGTTTTTCTATTCTGATCTGTAGCCTGTGTTGCCATGCTGGTTTTGTGGGTTTCTTCTGTGTGTTGGTTGGTTCTGATCTCTGTCTAGTGTGTATATTTAGTGTAGTGAGTGCTCCTATATAAACCAGTAGTTGTAACTCTTCCATAGTTGTGTTTTCATTTATTTTGTTGTGTATGATTGTGTTGATAGTTTTTATTGTTGTTTCGACTTGTGGGTTATTTGGTGGTCTATGCAAGAATGGTCTTATGTCTTTATTTGTGTCTTTGTGTTCTATATATGTCAGCTGAAATTTTTCTTCTATATCTAACATGTGTGTCACTTCGTGTTCTATTTGTGCTTGTTCTGGTGGCTGTCTTAAGATTTCGTTTTCCTCTGATTGTTTAATTGGTGCGTCTTGTTCTTTGTTTGTTTGCTCTGGGATGTTTGAGTCCATTACTGTATTTTCTTCTTCTTCTGATTGCACATTATTTTGTTCCAGTATTTGTTGTACTTGTTGTTTGATATTTTCTAATTCTGACTGGGGTATCCTGTTATTTTTGATTATTACACGGATCTGATCAGCTAGTCGTTGTTCTGTTAAAAATTTTAATTCTGGGTATCTGGTAATAAATGTTGTGTATACTTGTGATCTGTATCCAGTTGTGTTGGTTCCTAGGTTTGTTGCTTGGTAATAACAGAACATGAGGTGTCGATTAACTTCATCTGACCATCTCATCCTCTGTCTTTGTTTTCCTTCTAGGGTGGTTGCAGGAAGCATATCCTGCAAAACACCTCTATTTGGATTTAAATCATTTTCCAGTTGGCTAGCAGTGTCGTTACCATAGTGGGCGGGCATAGGGTTCAAGCGTCGTCCCCGACCATGACGGCGCTTGTCCGAGGCTTCTTTAGTTCTGTCCTGAACCAACTAATCACACTAAAGGGGGGTTAGCCCTATTAGTGGTTTGTTCTTTTCGTCGCCTTTTACGACTGGCAGAACATACCGGAGGCCTATTATTATTATTATTATTATTATTATTATTGCTTGGATAATTAGACTAAATAATCGCAGGCTACAACTGTATTTTTTTTCACCGAGTTTAACTGGTGTGCATGAAAGCAGACATGTACCCCTTAACCCTATGAGTATATCGAGCCTCAAATCTAAATAGAGCCATGCATCGTCCACTGCCTGTAGTGCTTAATCTCATATCAGATTCCACCAGAAGGCACCACCATTCTTTAAGTCCCTACAGTCAAGTATTTAGGAGACTGGATATCAGCTAATGAGACTGAGAGCTTGCCAATAAATACCCGATGTCCCAAATGGGAGAAGGTGTACCGCTCCTGCAAGAGCATTTTCATCTCCAAGAACCTTTCTGAGAACCTTAAACTCAAACATTACAACTCAGTAGTAAGGCCGATAGAATTATACGCCTCTGAACGGCCTCTTCATGAACGGAAAGGGTACACTCAGGGAACTAGATCTCAATGAACGCAAAATCCTAAGGAGTGTACAGGGGCCAATAAGGGCTAGAGGATGGCACTTACGGGATCGCACAACAGTGAACTGTATGATCTCCAGGAAATCATAGTCATAGGGAAAAGGCGAGTGGCCTTCAATGCACATTGACCCGCATGAGACTCCGCAGAATCAAGAACCGGGTCTCCCAGGTAGACAGGTAGAGGGAAAGCCTCCAAGAACAAATGAAATCACACCTGCAGCAACTTGAAATTTCGTCAGAAACGTTACGGGACCGATCTAAATCCTGACAGCTCACTCTACAGGGGGTATTCCCAGTGCCCCTTACGAGCAAAAAGAGCACAGAAACCATCAGACCTAAGTGGACAGAGGGAAGGAATTTGTTCACAGCCATAAAATGAGTCTTCTGGGCTAAGAAGAAAAAGAAGACCCGTGTAAAGAGACAAAACGAGCCCTTTGGGTGTGAGTAGGCCCAAAAGACAAGAAGAAGAAGACGGAAAACCAAATGTTATGGCATAGCGTAAAGACAAGTCGACAGTACAAAGAGTACTCACTAGAAGTTAAATACAGGGCTATTACAAATGTTTGAAGCGATTTCATAAATTCACTGTAGCTCCATTCATTGACATATGGTCACGACACACTACAGATACGTAGAAAAACTCATAAAGTTTTGTTCGGCTGAAGCCGCACTTCAGGGTTCTGCCGCCAGAGCGCTCAAGAGCGCAGTGAGACAAAATGGCGACAGGAGCCGAGGAAGCGTATGTCGTGCTTGAAATGCACTCACATCAGTCAGTCATAACAGTGCAACGACACTTCAGGACGAAGTTCAACAAAGATCCACTAACCGCTAACTCCATTCGGCGACGGTATGCGCAGTTTAAAGCTTCTGGATGCCTCTGTAAGGGGAAATCAACGGGTCGGCCTGCAGTGAGCGAAGAAACGGTTGAACGCGTGCGGGCAAGTTTCACGCGTAGCCCGCGGAAGTCGACGAATAAAGCAAGCAGGGAGCTAAACGTACCACAGCCGACGGTTTGGAAAATCTTACGGAAAAGGCTAAAGCAGAAGCCTTACCGTTTACAATTGCTACAAGCCCTGACACCCGATGACAAAGTCAAACGCTTTGAATTTTCGGCGCGGTTGCAACAGCTCATGGAAGAGGATGCGTTCAGTGTGAAACTTGTTTTCAGTGATGAAGCAACATTTTTTCTTAATGGTGAAGTGAACAGACACAATGTGCGAATCTGGGCAGTAGAGAATCCTCACGCATCCGTGCAGCAAATTCGCAATTCACCAAACATTAATGTGTTTTGTGCAATCTCACGGTTTAAAGTTTACAGCCCCTTTTTCTTCTGTGAAAAAAAAAACGTTAAAGGACACGTGTATCTGGACATGCTGGAAAATTGGCTCATGCCACAACCGGAGACCGACAGTGCCGACTTCATCTTTGAACAGGATTGTGCTCCACCGCACTTCCATCATGATGTTCGGCATTTCTTAAACAGGAGATTGGAAAACCGATGGATCGGTCGTGGTGGAGATCATGATCAGCAATTCATGTCATGGCCTCCACGCTCTCCAGACTTAACCCCATGCGATTTCTTTCTGTGGGGTTATGTGAAAGATTCAGTGTTTAAACCTCCTCTACCAAGAAACGTGCCAGAACTGCGAGCTCGCATCAACGATGCTTTCGAACTCATTGATGGGGACATGCTGCGCCGAGTGTGGGAGGAACTTGATTATCGGCTTGATGTCTGCCGAATCACTAAAGGGGCACATATCGAACATTTGTGAATGCCTAAAAAAACTTTTTGAGTTTTTGTATGTGTGTGCAAAGCATTGTGAAAACATCTCAAATAATAAAGTTATTGTAGAGCTGTGAAATCGCTTCAATTATTTGTAATAACCCTGTATAATAAAAATAAACCTACCGTGGTCATATATTAACAAATTATTGCTTTTCAGATACACGCGAAGTGAAAATGAACTGTGTGTGTTTCTTTTTTGGTACTTAAGAGGAGGAAACAGTCGCAGAAACATACCACCGAAATCTCTCGAGGAGATTGTGAGAGTTTATCAAAGGCGCAGCATCGCTAGAAATTGTCCAAAGGGGTGCTTTCCCTCCACCACGACACACCTAATTCCGTATAGGACGCAGCCACGTGCCGCATCTCTGAGGGCTATTAAATTCTGCCATTCTTCACCCCCCCCCCCCTCCCACCCTCTGACGTATTATCCTGACACGGCACCTACTAGCTTCTTCCTCTTTTCTCAGCTAAAGAAAACATTGTCTGACGCCCAACGAGGTGATTTTCCAGGTGCAACATTTACTGAACGACCAAAGTCCCTGCCACCTCTTCTGCCGTTAGAAACGTTAGTCGCTTTGAAGGGCGTATACGTAGAGAAGTACTACCACCAAGATTCATACTTGCACCTTGATGTTTCAGAGGTGTTAATAATTTGTGGCTACTTCTCATATAATATGTAACTTATAGTGAGCACTGTTTTGTCTGTTACATATACAGGGTAGTCCATTGATCGTGACCGGGCCAAATATATCACGAAATAAGCGTCAAATGAAAAAACTACAAAGAACGAAACTTGTCTAGCTTGAAGGGGGAAACCAGAGGACGGTATGGTTGGCCCGCTATATGGCGCTGCCATAGGTCAAACGGATATCAACTGCGTTTTTTTAAAATAGGAACCCCATTTTTATTACATATTCGTGTGGTACATAAAGATATATGAAAGTTTTAGTTGGACCACTTTTTTCGCTTTGTGATAGATGGCGCTGTAATAGTCACAAACATGTAAGTACATGGTATCACGTAACATTCGACCAGTGCAGACGGTATTTGCTTCGTCATACATTACCCGTGTTAAAATGGACCGTTTACCAATTGCGGAAAAGTTCGATATCGTGTCGATGTATGGCTATTGTGATCAAAATGCCCAACGGGCGTGTACTATGTATGCCGCTCGGTATCCTGGACGACATCATCCAAGTGTCCGGACCGTTTGCCGAATAGTTACGTTATTTAAGGAAACAGGAAGTGTTCAGCTACATGTGAAACGTCAACCACGACCTGGAACAAATGATGATGCCCAAGTAGGTGTTTTAGCTGCTGTCGCGGCTAATCCGCACATCAGTAGCAGACAAACTGCGCGAGAAACGGGAATCTCAAAAACGTCGGTGTTGAGAATGCTACATCGATTGCATCCGTACCATATTTCTATGCACCTGGAAGTGCATGGCGACGACTTTGAACGTCGTGTACAGTTCTGTTACTGGGCACAAGAGAAATTACGGGACAGTGACAGATTTTTTGCACACGTTCTATTTAGCGACGAAGCGTCATTCACCAACAGCAGTAGCGTAAACCGGTATAATATGTACTATTGGGCAACAGAAAATCCACGATGGCTGCGACAAGTGGAACATCAGCGAACTTGGCGGGTTAATGTATGGTGCGGCAATATGGGAGGAAGGATAATTGGAGCCCATTTTATCGATGGCAATCTAAATGGTGCAATATATGCTGATTTCCTAAGTAATGTTCTACCGATGTTACTACAAGATGTTTCACTGCATGACAGAATGGCGATGTACTTCCAACATGATGGATGTCCGGCGCATAGCTCGCGTGCAGTTGATGCGGTATTGAATAGCATATTTCATGACAGGTGGATTGGTCGTCGAAGCATCATACCATGGCCCGCACGTTCACCGTATCTGACGTCCCCGGATTTCTTTCTGTGGCGATATTTGCTATCGTGATCCACCGAAAACGCCTAACAACATGCGTCAGCGCATTGTCAGTGCATGTGCGGATATTACGCAATGCGAACTAATCGCCGTTGAGAGGAATGTCGTTACACGTATTGCCAAATGCATCGAGGTTGACGGACATCATTCAGAGCATTTATTGCATTAATGTGGTATTTACAGGTAATCACGCTGTAACATCATGCGTTCTCAGAAATGATAAGTTCACAAAGGTACATGTATCACATTGGAACAACCGAAATAAAATGTTCAAACGTACCTACGTTCTGTATTTTAATTTAATGACCCTACCTGTTACCAACTGTTCGTCTGAAATTGTGAGCCATATGTTTCTGACTATTACGGGCCATCAATCACAAAGCGAAAAAAGTGGTCCAACTAAAACATTCATATTTCTTTACGCACTACACTAATATGTAATAAAAATGGGGGTTCCTATTTAAAAAAGACGCAGATGATATCGGTTTGACCTATGACAGCGCCATCTAGCGGGCCAACCATAGTGCCATCTGGTTTCCCCCTTCAAGCTAGACAAGTTTCGTTCTTTGTAGCTTTTTCGTTTGACGCTTATTTCGTGAGATATTTGGCCCGGTCACGATCAATGGACCACCCTGTATAAGGTGCCCGACAAAAAACTGAAGCACCCAGAACACATAGTTCGATGCCAATGTAACTTCTTACAAGTACACACCGTCGGCGGGAACTTAAATAATTTAGAGCTTCATTTCGCTGTGACAGTCAGTAGGGCCACCAGAGTTCATTAGCGCTGTTTGCGTCCTGCGCTACCAGACCTGGTACGGCATGTAAGGAATGTGAATGACGTCATATGATTAGTAATCACAGAGATGCCGTGTACTCGGATGAGACAGCGTTATCAACGATTTTGTTTTTAAATAACTTTTCTCCTACCAGTTACGATTTTCTTTTATTTACATTTTACACGAGCAGCTTCGGAGAATTGTCATTTTCAATTGCGTTTTTCCTTGCGTACTATAACATTTTTACGTAACCTTTTTTGATGTGTGAAAGCGTCCTTTGTTCTATTGATTTGACTGCAATACATAAAAAAAGGTCGCAGTTTTTTATATATCGCAGTAAATTCAACTGAACAAAGCAGAAGTTCACATATCGAAAACATAACCTAAAAACGCATAGTCCACGGAGAAAAACGTACTTGAAAATGGGAATTATTTTCCGATTCCCGTCGTCTAAAATACAAATAAAAGAAAATTTGTGACTTTTAGCCGCAAATCTGTCTCGGGCTTTCACAAACCATATATAATGTATGAAGTCAGTGTCATCAACACGTGACAATTTGAAAGGGAACTCACTCCTAGGGTTAAGTTGTGGTGAAACATCGGGTTCAAAAATGGTTCAAATGGCTCTGAGCACTATGGGAAAAACATCGGGTATGGCTTCAGTAGTGGCAGAGGGGACCCTGATGCCACAAGTACGTCACGAGCATCTCGCATCGTCACTTGGCACCTCTCATACGACAGTATCATGTTGCCATTTTTAAGCGGGACATTGCTCGTCCAGACGTGACACGTGTCTCTTTGAACTGTGTGTGTGATCTTGCAGTACTCCCCTGACCAGGAAGATTCCCAGGTCTGTCCCCGACAGGACATGTGCGTGACCAGCTCCGATGTCAACTCCATCCGCCTGCTAGTGTCCGGGATACCAAGGACCAGTTAAAACAGCTGATGGGCCAACTTTCCTCAGGGTAGGAAACAACGGCTTTATGACGCTCTACCCAAACGAATCGGTGCATGTATCCAGGCCACATGGGATGGAACATCATACTGATAAGTGAGCTGGTACTGCCAAGTTCTTTGTAAATTTGCAACGACTTTATAACCAGTGTAATAACATCGCAAACCTCCTGAAACCACGAAGCTCCTCCGATTTTAGGTTTTCACTTTTTTGTCAAACAGTGTAAATTGTATCATGATTTATACTTTTTTTCACTTCATTTATTTATTTGTGAATGTTTGCTTTGGTTGCCGAAATCAGTAATACACTAGCTGTTTGATTTTTGCCAGTTGATGCAACATCTCTACAAAAGAACAAACAGAAAATATTGGCGCATTTAATTCTCTGGTTTGCCAATTAGGTTGAATATTTAGAATCAATTATCTCGTTCTGGAAACGACAGCACGAGAAAACAACTCACGTGCTGAGATAAGACATTGCGCTGAGGTGACAAATTCATGGCCCGCATCTCGCGGTCGTGCGGTAGCGTTCTCGCTTCCCACGCCCGGGTTCCCGGGTTCGATTCCCGGCGGGGTCAGGGATTTTCTCTGCCTCGTGATGGCTGGGTGTTGTGTGATGTCCTTAGGTTAGTTAGGTTTAAGTAGTTCTAAGTTCTAGGGGACTGATGACCATAGCTGTTAAGTTCCATAGTGCTCAGAGCCATTTGATTTGACAAATTCATGGGGTACCCTCTAATACCGTGTGGTGCTGCCCTTTTCCCGGCGAAGTTCAGAAACTCGACGTGAAATTGACTCTACAAGTGGATTGGAAGTCCTCGGCAAAAAAAAAAAAAAAAACAGGGTTTAGTGCACGAAATGACCTCTTCATTACGTTCCACACATGTTCGATGGAATTCATGTCGGATGATCTAGGTGGCCAAATCATTCGCTGAAATTGTCCAGAATGCTCTTCAAGTCAATCGCGAACAATTGTGGCCCGATAACATGGCGCACTTTCATCCACAAAAGTTCCATTGCTCCCTGGGAATACGAAGTGCATGAATGTCTGCAAATTGTCTCCAAGTGGCCGAACCAGAGGACCCAGTTCATTCCACGTTAACACAAGCCACATCATTAGGGAGCCACCACCAGCTTGCGCAGTGCCTTGTTGGCAACTTGGGCCCATGGCTTAATGGTTCTGCGACACAGTGGAACCGGACCATCAGCTGTTACCAAGTAAAACCGGGACTCATTTGACCAGGTCATGGTTTTCTCGTATCCAACCGATATGATCACGAGCCCAGAAAAGGCGCTGCAGGCCATGTGTTCAAAAAATGGTTCAAATGGCTCTGAGCACTATGCGACTTAACTTCTGAGGTCATCAGTCGCCTAGAACCTAACTAACCTAAGGACATCACACACATCCATTGCCGAGGCAGGATTCGAACCTGCGACCGTAGCGTTCGCTCGGTTCCAGACTGCAGCGCCTAGAACCGCTCGGCCACCACGGCCGGCGCAGTGCATGTGTGCTGTTAGCAAAGGCACTTGCGTCGGTTGTCTGCTGCCATAGTCCATTAACGCCAAATTTCGCTGTACTGCTGTGGCGGATACGTTCGTCGTACGTCTCACATTGATTTTTTCGCTATTTCACACAGCGTTAATTGTCTGTTAACACTGGCAACTTTTCGTTAACGCCACTGCTTTCTCTGTTGTGAAAGGTAATGCATGAAATGTTCTCGACACAGTCTTGACACTGGATCGCGGGATACTGAATTCTCTAACGATCTCCGAAATGGAACGTCCACTGCCGCTAGTTCCAACTATCATTTCGCGTTCAGAGTCTATTAATTCCCGTCGTGCATCATAATGATGTCGGGAACGTTTTGGTGGGAGTCATCTGCGTAAAATGCCGATGCTCAGTCCTTTTATCTCTTGTGTACGCGTTACTACCACCATCTGTGTATGTGCATATTGCTGTCTTTTGTCACATTAGTGTACTTCAACCAAGTAAACAGGAATGACAAGTAGATGTAAGTAGGTGTTAGTTTTTGATGAGAACTTGGTAAATGGCGCTATTCGATGTACCGTGTGAGTAGAAGCTCCTGATGGATCGCAAGATGCGAACAAGCAGGTAGGTCAGGAGTTGAGCCTGGTGAAAGTTTCGTGGACTGAGAAGAAACCGGGAGATTCAAGCGGAACGTTAAGTCCAGTCATCCAGTCTGTGACCGGAGGCAGTCCAGCCGTGATGCTTGCGCTGTGTCTTTGTTTATTGTTAAGAACTAATTGAAGTCAGTTCGTTCACAAAAGCAGCCTTATTGCCTTCTTCTTAGAATTCAGTATTATTTGGTTGGCCGATATAAACGTGCCGCGAGTGTGTTTGTGATAGCTGCGAGTTCAGAAGAGGATGAGAAATTCGACAAACGTATAAAGAAAAGCTGCACGATTTGTCGGTCTTCCGAGGTTAGTAAAGCAATTAAACAATTGTACGTAGCCACGAGGAGCGAACCCCTACAACTACAGTCGTTTAATATGTCTTGTTGCGACAACGGAAGCATAAATTCCCCGAAATATATTTTTTAATTCCTATCGTCTTGAGTCACGCAACAATTAGAGCCACTAATTTGTCAGGCTTAACTATGTTTCTTTGTACTAAAGAGAGGACACAACATCATGGTGAAGACCTAGCTAAACTCCGTGATGCCACTTAGAGAATTCAGGTCATTGACTGCTCTGAGCAAATAGTGTCTGACGTGGTCGTGCAAAATTATTTAGCTCTATTCATAGCATTACAAAAAGTAAGATGAAAACATACAAAATGGTTATAAGTGTACTGGGACAGTGAAGAACATCAGAAAAGAACGCAAAGTTTCAGTGAAAGTTTTACGAAATCAAAATGAAAAATATTCGCTTGAGGTTTGACACAGTTCGTCTTGCACAAAGTCAGGACCATTATTTGAATCTGAATCGTCGTCATCCTCATCGGCATTCTTAACAAAATCTTGCTCCAAATCACGGAAAATTTCGTCTTCTGTAAGAGAACTTGAAGCCGTGTATTTCGTTTCTTTACGTACTGAACGGAGAGCTACCGGTATACAGCAGCTTGATTTTATATTAAAACTGGCTTTTTAGAAACAACATGTCCGCAGCACAATGAAGACCGATCGAGCCTGTCAATGTACATGATTTCGTATTTAAAAGCGAGAAAAATTATACGCTGTCATAATGTCGAGATCGGCCGTCTACCTAAATTTTCGCTTCCCGTCAATAGGCGGGATTGGTAGTCAGTGTTAATAACAGCAATAGCACTTACATTTAAGCGTATTATGCCGTACGAGACACCATCACAAACGTTCAATAAAAATTTTTAATGTCATTTTTCTTCTACTCATTTTGCTGGATTACACAGCCTTAATTAACTTCATATGTCTTATTAGAGATATGTACCGTATGTGAGGTTGGCCATCTCTATAATTCTCATTCTCGAATCCATGATTTTTCTGTTTGATATTTATACTATAACAGTCGATTGGCACGAGGCACTTACGCGAGTAAATTGTCAGCACTGGAAGACAAACGAGAAAACATTCCCCCTCTCATACCCCCTATAACACTACAGTAGCCGCGCTACTTACCCCTCCGCCCATGGGGTAAGCCGTCACCTTTACTTAGCTCACGGCCGAATTAACCAACGTGAATTAAAATTAAGCATTTCTTAAAATACTACTGTCTCTGTAAGTATTTCTGTTCGTTACTGAGCAGGAAAACTACACTCTCAAAAAGCTCTTTAACGTTAGCAGACGTTTATGGATCCGGCTGTTAATTGTTACAAGCATATCATTATAGAACAGAACCGCGTCCGGCACAAACACTTGACTGGGGCCACAGCAGTTTGACGACCACTGCCTTTATGAGTATGCTAAGGAAGCATTATAAATTTGCTCAGTAGTTACTTAAAGCACTGAAACATAAATTTTTGTCGAATGTGGAAGCTTGGATAGGCAATTTGCAACTGGAAATAGGTGACTGGGTGACCATTTTAGCACTTTTGCGATATATACAGCGTAAGAGCGCTGTAATAAATGTCTGACAGGCTGCGCGCATAATCGCGGTTTAAACGGGGGGGAGTCGGATTTTACATTAAAAAACCGCGTTTTTCTGGAAGGTATTTTGAAGTGCATCACTTCCATACTTTAAACTTGTACGAATCGGTTCAAACTTCACATGAAGATAGATAAATGGATAAAGTCAAAACGAAATTTTCTTATCAGTAGTATTTGTCCGTTGTCGAGATACGATGGTTTAAAGAGGAGCTAAATGTGCTACGTAAAATTCGTTCTTACGTGAACTGAATGCGCGGAAACGGCCCAAAGTAAATCAAATAAATAAAAAAAATGCATTCTTACGTTAAACTGAAAACTCGCTTTCAAAAACCTAGCTTCAGTCAGATTTTACGTGCTTAAGAAAAGTTTTTTGTGAGATTCTTTACGCACCGCATTCTCTGTTTCATACTTGTGCGAATTTGTTCAAATTTGGTACGAAGGTAGTCAAATACATGTAATTACTAGTCGTCTTGTTGTTTTCGTGGAAGCTTTATCCGTTGCCACGGTGTAAACAACGTGGTTCGAAAGACAGTAAATAGCATATACACGAACAGTAGTCGCCCGACTCAAAAAAAAATCTACATCGGTCAGCAAGTAATAGCAGTCTAATGTCAAAATTACGGCAGAGTAAATGTTGGGAGTTAGAATGAAAAATAGGAAGACTCCCAGAGTGGTGATGCATGTGTTCTAAACTTTAATGACACGCCGTGTCACACTGCACGGTGTGACAAATGATGTATGATGGATGACATGATAGCATGTGTCATGATGTGAACATGACATCATGTATCGTGTTACTTTACTTGACACGATTGATGAGTACTAATACGTTAGTAGAAAGCGCGAATATGTGAAGATGTTTTGATTCAAATATCTTTCAAGCTGCCAGAGAAGTCGGAAAGCTAGTTGCCTTCTTTTACACACCTAATTCTGTCCACGACATATTCGCCTCTTTTGTGCTATGATAGGAGCATTTGTAAGTCTGGTGTAGATAGAAGTATATTACTCGTGGAAACGTGGTAATTAGAAAATGAACAACCATACATGTGCTTTTCGGTGAGAAAGAAGCAACACAGTGAAACGTCCCCTTAAAAAAATTATAAATGACTGTGCTTAAACTGACACACAATATTTTTAGCGCAACGCAATCAGACTTTCAATAATCAATGCAATCTGACTTTCAATAATCCCTACAAAAGAATGGCCCTGACTAACAATATAACTTATAACTTTCATGAGTCACGTACCTCACAAAAATCTTCGTTATTAGAACTACTGCAATACAGCGTGCGCCAATACTGCCAGCTGAATAAAAGATTCTAGCTACTGAAGGCACTGACTACTGATAGGCATAGTTAGCAAATGAAAGATTTTGATAGAGAACAAACAATGTATTTACCTTAAACAGCCTACTTACAACAGCTGCAATCACACAACAAACAACGGCTCTACTTTTTCTTTCATCAATATTATCACTTTATCGTCACGAACACTGCACAAAGCGCCAGACCTGAGAGAGTTCAGAACGGAACTGAAGGGGAAAATGAAGACGGCCTACACGGATTCCGTTAGTTTGAATTTTAGTTAGTAAGTACAATGGCATTTAACGCCATCTAACGCCCACAGATGTGCTGTGTCGCTAAACGGTACTAGACAAGATACAAATGTACGCGTAAATTGACATGGTAACGTGTGTCGAGATTTTAAATGTAGTATTTCTTCGTATTGATCTACAGAGTGTCACAGGAGGAATGATAAGCATTCAGGAATGTGACAGGAGCGATTATTCGAAGCGAAAATATCTAGTAAAAATGGGCTCCAAAATGCGCACTTCATTTTTGGTACTCTGAGACAAAGCTCTTTGATTTGCAGATTTTGAGACGTGTTAGTACGGACCAAAACAAGAAAAAAATGCCCAGTAAATATGGGCTCTAAAGTGCATACCTTAAGAGCTATGAACACTTGTTCATCGTCGTTGACGTCAAACACATCTCTTTCACTGAACAAATGTTTTATCTTCATTTTCTCCTTCAGTTCTGGTCTGAACTCTCTCAGGTCTGGCGGCACTTTGTGCCGTGTTCGTGACGAGTGACAACATTGATGAGAGAAAAGGTAGAGCCGTTGTTTGTTGTGTGATTTCAGCTGTGTTGCTTCTTTCTCAGCGAGAAGCACATGTATGGTTGCTCATTTTCTATTTACCCCATTTCCACGACTCATGACAGGCTTCTATCTACATCAGACTTAAAACTGCTCCTATCACAGCACAAAAAAGGGGAATATGTCACGGACAGAGTTAGTTATGTAAAAGAAGACAACTAGCTTTTCGACATCTGTGACAGCTTGAAAGACATTTAAAATGCTGATAGTTTTTAACGAGTGTATTTTAGAACCCATGTGTACTCGACCTTCTGCTTCGAATGATCGTTTCCTAATATTCTTGAATACTGACCATTCCTTCGGGGACATCCTGTGTACAATGTGTTATTGTTTTTTGGTAGAAACATTGCTTCGCATTTGTTCTGTTTATCTGACAGATTATGATAATGGCTGTGGCCGAACCACGTCAAAGGGTGTATTTTAAAATAATAATAATACAGATATCGATCAAAATGGACAACTAAAATGGCCAGTGTTAATGCTCGCACACTCATGCAGTTATTTTATGTCGTTTATAGAAAAATGGCTAAAAATGTCTCTGAGCACTATGGGACTTAACATCTGAGGTCATCAGTCCCCTAGAACTTAGAACTACTTAAACTAACCTAAGGACATCACACACATCCATGCCCGAGGCAAGATTCGAACCTGCGACCTTAGCGGTCGCGCGGTTCCAGACTGTAGCACCTAGAACCGCTCGACCACTCCGGCCGGCTATAGAAAAATGATATTTTGATATTTTCTTTCTTCGCGTTATCAGATCTCCTCTTTCACGTCTTGAACAGCTGATCGTACAAATGTCCCGTGTGGTAAGGCGCGTAGCAGTGCATACGAATGGCTCCTACCACTGTTTTTTGGGACGAGTAATTTATTTTGTAAGCTCATTTTCTTGCTGTTCTGAGTGTACCAGATCACGTACTCTGCTTGTTAGTCGAGGTTCTTTCTCTTTCTGTCTTGTTACACAGCGTCCTGGTAGTAATCTTCTGTCACTTTCATGCCATTTAATTGATCTTTGAAATTTTACATGAAAAGTTTGGAGATTGGTATGCATAAAGATAGAAATGTTTTGAATAAAGTGTTCTTGCTTAAGAAAGGGGGGGGGGGGCAGGGGTGTTGTCATGTCCGCCACGTGAATCTATGGCCATAGACGAAAGGCCGGCCGATGTGGCCGAGCGGTTCTAGGCGCTTCAATCTGGAACCGCCTGACCGCTACGGTCGCATGTTCGACTCCTGCCTCGGGCATGGATGTCCTTAGGTTAGTTAGGTTTAAGTAGTTCTAAGTTCTAGGCTGATGACCTCAGACGTGTTAAGTCCCACTGTGCTCAGAGCCATTTGAACCATAGACTGAAGAAGAGGGGGGGGGGGGGGGGGAGAGGCACCAGGAGATCCGGACCTCATTGCCGTGTAGTGAAACTGAAAGATATTTTGATTTTCTATATGCTTTATCGATAGTCAGTATAGTCAACTATCTATCGCTTGTGCCTCTGTCCCGCATTTTGCACGGGGTTGGCGTGGTTAAATCGGATTTGACATGTTATGTGGAAGGGGTGGCCGGATGCCCTTCCTGCCGCCACCCCGTACCCCCCGGGACGGAATCAGACTACCCCATCTGTCTGCGTCTAGTGTAAATCATGGAAATGTGCGGATGTGTGTCAAATGTCTGTGAGTCGTGTAACTGAGGCGGGACGTGGGGACCAGCCCGGTATTTACCTAGAGGGATGCATGGAACCGCCTAACAACCACATCCAGGCTGGCCGGCACACCGGCCCTCGTCGTTAATCTGGCGGGCGGATTCGATCCGGGACCGGCGCGCCTACCCGAGTCCAGGAAGCAGCGCATTAGCGCTCTCGGCTAACGTGGCGGGGATAGTCAGTATAGTCAACGGCAGGTTTAAAGTATCTTGGGCACCGTCTGGGTCTACCGAGCGCTGTTGGCAAACGGGGTGCATTCTGCCCTTGTGAGGCCAGTTGAGGAGCTATTTGATTGAGATGTATCGGCTCCAGTCACGAAGACTGACAGCGCCCGTGAGAGCGGTGTGCTGACCACATGCCCCTCCGTGTATGCTTCCGGTGACTCTTGTGGGCTGAGGACGACATGGCGGGTGGGCGGTAGCGCTGAACCTTCAAGGCCTCTTCTGACGGTGTTTTTTAGTACAACCATAGTACTATGGGCTACCACTCATTCCCATTTCAGCCGAGATAAATTGTTGGTCTTGTTTGATCTCAGTTGTTTCATTAATCTGTTCAGTTCTTACTTGCAGTTGAATTTAATGCAAGTGCTACCGTTTATCGTCGTTGTACTATGTGTTGTTGTGATATTTTCGAATTATGGTTAAGTTTGTAACAAGAAAGAAGACGAAAATCGATTCTGGTTAATTTGATGGCGATATGGTAAGATAAAAATGTGTATGCACTAATTTATTAATCTAATGGTTCAAAAATGGTTCAAATGGCTCTGAGCACTATGGGACTCAACATCTTAGGTCATAAGTCCCCTATATTAATCTAATTACCCAACTATAGCAGTGTAATATTAGCACTGGCTTCGTTATTTGGAGGCTATTATAACTTTGAAATGTTTCAGTAGTTCACGAGCCAGCGGAACGGTAAATATCATTGCAAATAACTTTAAATTAAAATTAATGCATATAAACGCACCTGAATTTGTGTTGCCAGAAAATCGTAGCGTTGATCAACAAAAATATCTCTCGAACGGCGATAGTTACATTCCTTTAAAAATCTGCTCAATATTGTATCAGTAGTAGCCCAAATAGCAAAATATCACCTAGTCTCGTCACATGGGCAGTACTTAGTTATGAAAATCAGTTCCGATACGAAACGATGGGGAGGGGAAGGGGTGCAGGATGACAGCACATTCTATGGTTTGTTCGATTCTAAAAGATTTTTTCAGTGGGCTGGCTGAATTCATCTGAGCCCACTGCGCTCTGCATCCGCCCTCCTTTCGTCCAAAATCTATTTACGCTCCTGTAATACCATAGTAACTGAAGCCAAAAATTCCATGCACAATTAAACCTTAAAATTTGCATGCATTCTTGCACCTTCATATGATCGCACACTTAGAGGAAGCGGGCCGCTGTGGCCGAGCGGTTCTAGGCGCTTCAGTCGGGAACCGCGCGACTGCTACAGCTTCAGATTCGAATCCTGCCTCGGGCATGGATGTGCATGATGCCTTTAGGTTAGTTAGGTTTAAGTAGTTCTAAGTTCTAGGGTATTGATGACCTCAGATGTTAAGTCCCATAGTGCTCAGAGCCATTTTTAAACTTAGAGGAAACACATTCAATGTCAAAATTCAATAATTTGTTGTGATGCATGTTATTTTATTTTAAAACAATGTACAACAAGCAAAATTCTCCACTGACTTGGGGTATCTCGACATGTTGGGCCGCTCAGCATGCAACTCCTGGATTCGGGAGGCGACGTGGTTTGAATCCATCCGCCAGAAACCTTGAAAATGAATTTCTGTAGCTTCCCATTTTCAATTTAGGCAAATGCCGCGGTTGGTTCTTTACTACAGGCCACAACCAATTCCTTCCGAATATCTTTCTTCCAAAAAGATTCCGGTTCCCTTAAAGATGCAGCCCCTCTGTATAAATGAAAAGGCGAACTGAACATCTCTATGGAGATCCCGGCGCTAAAAGCCGTATGATAAATAAATAATAATCCAAATTTTCTTCATTTAATCTCATGTATTCATCTGCCCGGACATTCTTTAAGGCAGAAAATGATATTTCTTACACGGCAAAAAGTGAGAGATCTATACTTGAATGAGGAACCTAGGCAAAGTATAAGTTTGAATAATTCCGGTTTCTTTTGCATTTTCGCCACCAAGAATTGTTCTAACCTCTCTGTCGAACACAGATCTCTTCGTTCCAAAGGCCCTGCCAGTAATAATCATGGTGTACCAAAAAATTTGCGCTCGTCCTTGCGTGATCACTTCCTCTGCTCAAGTCCAAACTGAAAGAAGAAGAGTGTAAAATGATCTTGGAGTGTGAAGGGAGACTGGAACACCTCTGCTTTTTAGTGTTTTGCCAAAGTGCGAGACTCCTAAGTAAGGAAATTATATCTCCGCTTGGTGGAAACTCTGAGATCACTGTCGAATAATAGTTTATCGTTCTCTATGGAAATAAATGAATAGCATGAGTCTTTTTAAGATTCTCTTTAATAGATCGGACCCCGCCCCCTCCCTCCTCCCGGCTTTGACAAAATCCTGGCCACCTCCTTGACGATGAGGAGCTACAAGCACCGAACAAGAAGTAAGCTGCAGAGATCCACTAGAAAATAGCCAACCTCTAACGAGGGCGCACAGACACACAAACAAGTGGCGACGTGATATTTTACTATTTGCTGTGCATTTCAGGTTAGTGGTGGGAGCAACCGTGTGAGGGACGCTGAATGCCTTACGAGGGGAGGAGGCGACTTCGCAATATAAGGCCCGCCCCTCCACACACTTCAGAGAGACCAACCAACGCTCGTCAGCAGCACCGTCTGACGTCATGGGTCTCACCGGCAGCAGGGAGTGAGTACCAGCAAACACTACCGAGCCGCGCCTCCTGCCTGTTACATTTGCTGCCTAATATCTTTCTAGAAATGTAACTGTACAAGATTTTCTGGAAACGCAGTAACAAAGTGGAAGAATTCTAGATCACTACAGGCCCACTCAGGGCCGGTTCGAAAAACATTTTTCCACACGAGTGACATATCCCCCTTTCCCTCCCTTCCTTATGCATTGTGCTCTTTCTGAGACCATTAAAAATAAATCCAGTGACCGTGTAAGCAGATTGTTTTCGAGACTAATTATGATTCACCCTGTGCACAAATCTGAACTGTCGGTCGGCAGATGTATTGTGGCGAAGGTGTCAGCCGATATTATCGGACGGACTCGGACGATCGCGTCTGTCGACCGTTGCAGGTGCCACTGTAAACACAGCCTTAGGCTTCATGGAGGCCATCTCTTACCCTCTTCCTTGCCATTCCCGGGAGTCTCCTACCTGGGGGATGGAAACCAGGAGCTTCCGTGGCCACCTGTCCTCTTCCATCCGGGCTCACGGCCAGTCCACTGCATTAGCTTGCTTCTCACGATTCATCCCGGTACAGTTCATCCCCCTCATGGTGGTGTCTTACCCTCCATTCATCCTAGTTTGAGCCCGACATCGGACTAAAGATCTTCCGCGGCACTTTGAGAAGCTTAAGAAAGTACTGCTTTCAGATGATCCACATCTCGCAGCCATATAGTGCCGTAGGTTGGATCAGCGTCTTCTGTACAGGAGTCCTGAATCGTCTCTGGACAGCAGCAGCTGTGTTAGGCTGTAGAAGGATTGGTTTCATGCATCGATCCTGGGATTGATCTCCGCTTCGCATGACGAGTTATCCGTGGAAAAGCACTCCTAGGTATTTAAAATCGCGGACTCTGCATTAGGAGCGGTTTCCCGCCCCCACTGACTAATTATCCAGTATCTTGACCTTGTCGACGAGTCAGAAAGAGGTAATCCGTTTTGGCTTCATTTATGAGCAGCCCAAATTTACTGGCTGCCATCTCCAGTGCCTTGTTCATTTGTTTCAGCTTCTCTTCAGATTTTCTGCGTAGACAGATACCATTTGCGTAGGCTAAACATGCCAAATTATCCCCTTCGATCTACTTGTAAATCCTTTCGAAATTTTCTTTAAAGATCACGTGTATGATAGTTTTAAGGGCAAAACTGAACTGCAGAATATATGTCCAAATTTTGATTCCATTCGACCCTGTTTTCGCGACGCTACTGATATCCCTAGGATATCCAATTTCATATTATTTAACTCTTGTTGTAGCTCCACTAAACTTCTATCGAATCTAAAATTTCTGCAGTTTGTCGCCAAAAGAAAATTACGTGAATCAGTTAGTTTTATAAAGGTCCACGTTATTGTTCTTAGAAATTCTTGTACCGAGATGCGGGCGCTGGAGTAACTGAGCTTTCTCCTGTGGTCTGAAGCCATTCAATGACATGAAGGACATTCGCAACCAGATTTTCATAATTTTTATGTTTATGGTACATGACGCGCTTGACACAAATATCAATAACACAAAGCAGATAGATGCAACTATAAAAAACTCTTTAGAAAATAGGCTTCCAAGTTAAGATCATTTCAGAAGCGACTCAATGGCTCACACAGTAGTGCTGAAGAATGGTAAATGGGTAACCAATGAAGCGCTGGTTCGAATCTCACTATAGTTTCTTTGTTTCATATTTTTCTCAGTTCGAATACCTACTGCTTTTAATGGTACGATTTAACAAATATATACTAATTGACGCATCTTTACTCACCTTCTTTCTTCTTTCTAATTACATATTGCATGAACTGTAAACAAAAATTCTCAATTATCGATATGTTATAAAAGAATGTTTAAATTTTTGAAAATTAAAAATTTATTTACAATCTGTTGTAAATTAAGAATTTTTATTTGTAATGAAGAGTGAAAGTTTGCATACAAAATTTAATTTGGAAGAAGATGATATGTATTTTTCATAATAAAAACGACAACATAATGTGTTAAATGGAAAATATTTTGTGAATTTTATGTGTAGGTGGTGTAGGTATTCGAAATGAACGAATGAAATGAAACAAAAAAGACCATAGCACGAATTAGCAAGAGTCGAACCAGCGATTCATTGATTATCCGATTACCATTCCCCAACGCTACACAGTGAGTCATATATCTTGTCGTTAAAACTACCTTCATTTTAGTGAGTAAAATTTCCTCGGACAAATTTAAAGTTGATTTTCTCGAGAATTTTTGAGAGTTGTATGATACGGCTTTGGTTCAAATGGTTCAAATGGCTCTGAGCACTATGGGACTCAACTCCTGAGGTCATTAGTCCCCTAGAACTTAGAACTAGTTAAACCTAACTAACCTAAGGACATCACAAACATCCATGCCCGAGGCAGGATTCGAACCTGCGACCGTAGCGGTCTCGCGGTTCCAGACTGCAGCGCCTTTAACCGCACGGCCACTTCGGCCGGCCTACGGCTTTGGATGGCCAATCTGATGTACCTTAAATATAAAAAAATAATAAAAATAACATTATCGTGTGGTTTGCTTGTGAGTGTCCTAGTTTATCCGGGTCGTAATACCGACATCCCAGGAACTCCAACGTAGCAAACCAAAGAAGAAGCGACGGGACCGAAGTGGTGGTGAGATAAGTCCCTACCAATGGCGCAGGCACATAAGGGGCACAAAAACTGACAAAGAAACGAGAACGAAACAAGACTCAAGAATTAACCGGTAGTGGTACGTAAGTTCTCCCACCCCTCGTGTTACTGTCTTCTGCCTATGAGAAGAAGCCCTTTGCTCGGTCAGCAACTTAAACGCATACCGCTGTCACAGTGCCAGTTCTACAATGTCGCTTCTTCCCAGTAGCCTCTTAAAAGAGATGAGCAATATCTAACAGACGTCTATCGCTAATATGCTTTGTGTGGCAACAGTTGCTTGCTTCACACAACTTCAGTATCTTGAGACCTGAAGTTTCAGCGAACAGAAAATGTTAAAAAGATGTGTCAGGTCGTGCACGGGTGAAAGACTGTCAAATTTACCTGTCTTATCGACTAATTACGTTATAGCTGCTAAACTTGACTTCAGTGACATAATCAAAGAATTTGATCCATTCCGAACACGGAAATGCAAAATAAAATTATAATAAAAATGCACTTCTTAGAAAGCGATATTTTATCGACTCTTAATTATAGCACTTTCCCTTACATTTCTAATTATTAATTTATGCACTGCTAATAATTTATGAAGCCCAAATAAAATCTGTACTTTATCACACGCCATGTTCAAACCAATGAACAGTAGCTGCCAAATACAGTAAAATATAGATTATATTTTCAATTTTTATAAATTTTATACAATATGTAATTTATTGACCACAATGATACATGAGGCTGTCGTGTACAGTATTTATCGTCAATGTCATGGTCAGTATTCGGGGATATGGTAGGAACGCTTAATCGAACTAGACAGAACAGGCGTAGAAAGAACACTGTTGAAGTCCCTTAGCTCTGCAATGGATGAGTTATTGGAATGTGTGGTAAAGTGTAGTTACGTACACAAAGAAGAAATAGCACAGGAGAAACAAAACTAAGTGCCAGGTGATACTGTTAGCTGGGTTATCCCGAAGGACAGGTTCAGTCACCTAATCGGAAACTATTTTCTTCTTTCCTCGCAGCGAGTGAGTGTTCCATCTTCTGTGTATCTGTTGAGTATAATAGAAATGTGCTTAGGATGGTGGTACGACTGAGAGAAAATGGACAGCGTGAAGTCCAGCCTCCTACTCTTGATCAGCACTAAGCGGGCTACTGATCTTAACATCCCCAGCCGATCGACAGATCACCATAGACGACTCATGCCCTCACTCCGTGAGACGCTGTGGAATGGTATGGAATTTAACCCAGGAGATTGGCGCAAAATCTGTCGATCAGGAACTTTGCATCACCACGTCTCCTCGCTAACAGGCCCAATGGTTATGGTGAAAGTGTCTTCCACCACCACGATTCGAATCGGCCAAACTAAACCAGAGTCACAACTTCATACTTCTCATTAAAGTGCCTATATACACGATGAGCAGCCACAGAAAATATTTCATGGGCCTTAAGACAGGCAAGCCAGCTTACATATACGCACATGGGGCGGATGAAGTAAGTTGGGTTGCATACCTCTAAGGTTCATGAAGTATTTTCTGGGCTAGTTTTATTTTTCTAATCCTCTACACAGCAGTGGCTATCGATATAAAGGAAAGATTTATTTTTGGAAGACATGCAGATTATTTGAATCCTTTAAATAATATATCTACGAGGAGTGTAATGTTGTCAATAGGTAATCTTATCTGCATCTGTATTAATATTTAAAGGGGAAACGTTTGATAAGTTCTTGACTGATTTACTTCAAATTCTACACAATACTCTGACTAACATTCGAACGAAAATAGGCTACATTTTTTTGTAAATAATAACGTACATGTTTCCTGTTAAGACTGACTGTAAGAAAAAAATGCTGTGCTGTGCTACGCTGTGAAAGTGTACGGTTTCCTTCTCTTTCTCGCGCTTAGTTCAAACATCTACAGCAGGGCACTTAAACCATTGCCCTAATTGTTCCTGCCACATTTTATTGTTCATCCATATTTATAACTTTAAACAAATATTGTATACACAAAAATGTGCAGTTTTCTTTTCTTCTTCGTAGTCGGTTTTAACAGAGAACAGTAAAGTTTTAGAATACTACTACACAGACTGAATCATGCGAAACTTTGTAATGATACACATTCGCAGATTAAAACTACGTAGAGTAATGTCACCGAAGCCATTACCCTTCCAGCAGCTAGAGAGGTCGATTCACCCCTTCATTTTAGGCAAGTTCAATTCCCAGTCAGCCGGCCGCAGTGGCCGTACGGTTCTAGGCGCTTCAGTCCAGAACCGCGCGACTGCTACGGTCGCAGGTTCGAATCCTGCCTCGGGCATGGATGTGTGTGATGTCCTTAGGTTAGTTAGGTTTAAGTGGTTCTAAGTTCTAGGGGACTGATGACCTCAGATGTTAAGTCCCATAGTGCTCAGAGCCATTTGAACCGTTTTTTGAATTCCCGGTCAATTTTTCGTTTGCAGTAGCGATATACAAAGTTTGACACCAGACATTGAAATACGCTGGAATTGCTTTAGGATAAGAGTGGTGAATTGCACGTTGCCCTTTCACGAAGTGGTAGTTCAGAAAACCGGTTCATATTCTTACCACACAATACTGAAACAAAACGAAAAATGTTGTACGTTCTGAACCATGGTAATTGTACTTTGTAAAAACAAAAAAAACAAAAAAAATCTAAAAGAAATAAGTCTTTTTCATTCATATTCTATACGATTTATTATAATTTCGTCATCTATACAATCAATGGGTGAAGTCACGACGAGGAGCCGAAATTTTCGTCCTGAAAAAATTGCCAGGGATAATCCTCATTAGGACATATAACCAACTGCCATACATATTTAGCAGTTGCGAAGCACTGCGGGATTTGCTAGTTGGAATAGTAGAAGGGGCAGTATAATGAAAACGAAACACACGGAAAAAAGTAACTGTTTACTATTTCAAAAGTGATCGCCCTAACTGTTAATACATTTATCACACAGTGATACAAGACAGTGAATGACTTCATGAAAAAAAAGTTTGTGGTTGCCTACAGCACCATACTGTAGCCAGGTGTGCATTTCTTCGTCCGACGCAAATCGACGGCTACCAAGCCGGCCGGTGTGGCCGTGCGGTTCTAGGCATTTCAGTCTGGAACCGCGTGACCGCTACGGTCGCAGGTTCGAATCCTGCCTCGGGCATGGATGTGTGTGATGTCCTTAGGTTAGTTAAGTTTAAATAGTTCTAAGTTCTAGGGGACTGATGACCTCAGATGTTAAGTCCCATAGTGCTCAGAGCCATTTGAACCATTTCTTTTGACGGCCACCAATGTCTTTCTTCATGTGTCGGAAAATAGGAAAACTACATGAAGAGAGACTGGGACTGCATGGAGGATGTTACATGGCAACTTATTCCCAAACTGTCACGCAACATATGTACATTGGGCATGCACTTGACCCGTTAAGCCACCCCTGCACACGTACGGGGCTGCTCTTCACTGTAAACCACAAAAATATTTTTCTGTAAGTCTACTTTTAGTTGCCTGATGCCATTCAGTACCGGTAACTTGTGAGTTCCACCGCTTTTCTGGAATATTACTGGTCACTTCCGTGTAAGGCGATATTCCTGCAATTGTGGCTTCAAATGGAAATTCAATAATCCGCGTTGTTCTTATAACAAAACTGGCCTGGGTGACACTAATTGCAATAACATTTCCGTCAGTATGAATTTACACATTTCACCACTATATTCGACACTTATACCATAAAGGTCGGTATTTATCAGTTTGACACACGCAATACTACTCACGATTAACGTAGGTTCGCCGATGACATTGTAATTCTGTCAGAGACAGCAAAGGACTTGGAAGAGCAGTTGAACGGAATGGATGGTGTCTTGAAGGGAGGATATAAGATGAAAATCAACAAAAGCAAAACGAGGATAATGGAATCTAGTAGAATTAAGTCGGGTGATTCTGAGGGAATTAGATTAGGAAATGAGACACTTAAAGTAGTAAAGGAGTTTTGCTATTTGGGGAGCAAAATAACTGATGATGGTCGAAGTAGAGAGGATATAAAATGTAGACTGGCAATGGCAAGGAAAGCGTTTCTGAAGAAGAGAAATTTGTTAACATCGAGTATAGATTTAAGTGTCAGGAAGTCATTTCTGAAAGTATTTTTATGGAGTGTAGCCATGTATGGAAGTGAAACATGGACGGTAAATAGTTTGGACAAGAATAGAATAGAAGCTTTCGAAATGTGGTGCTACAGAAGAATGCTGAAGATTAGATGGGTAGATCACATAACTAATAAGGAGGTACTGAATAGGATTGGGGAGAAGAGGAGTTTGTGGCACAACTTGACCAGAAGAAGGGATCGGTTGGTAGGACATGTTCTGAGGCATCAAGGGATCACCAATTTAGTATTGGAGGGCAGCGTGGAGGGTAAAAATCGTAGGGGGAGACCAAGAGATGAATACACTAAGCAGATTCAGAAGGATGTAAGTTGCAGTAGGTACTGGGAGATGAAGAAGCTTGCACAGGATAGAGTAGCATGGAGAGCTGCATCAAACCAGTCTCAGGACTGAAGATCACAACAACAACAACAACTGCGAGATGGGTTTATTTTTGTCCCATATGCGATAACGCGTATACATCATAGGAATGGGAAAAACCGATCTATTAAAAGTGATACCTGTATTTTAGATCTGCATAACTGCTATTTTTCGGGATTTGTTTGGTCCTGGTTACAAAACGTGTTTTCTTTATTTTTTACTGACAACCGAGTAAAAAAAACGAAATATCAATTATCGATAGCAGCAGTGCTGAAATTTTTCGTTTTGTAAATAAAACCTTTTTAAAAATGAAGTAATTTTGACTCCTAAATTTTGCATTGGTTTGAAATATTACATTATTACTGAACATGGGAAAAGCGATCAGTGCTATTTTAATAACAATGACAAAAAAAGGAGCAACACACACGTGGTATAAGAATTGGTGCAGCACAGGGGCGGTGGCAAAGGGGGGCTATGGGGGCTACAGACCCCCCCCCCCCCCTATGGAGTATTATTTTACACTGGATAAAATTACTTTCGAAATCAGCGAATATATTACTTCAACAGATTCAATCATTTCTTTTATAATTATGTAGCAATATAGATTGCACTGTATTTCAAACACATTTTAACAAAAGAATTAGAGCGGCAAGTAGCTTACTATCTAAACCAATAAATATTATTTAACTCAAAATGGGCGTCTTATTATTTATTAATATACATTGGATGTATATTAATGTACCATATACAATAATCACGGAAGGTAAATATGCTCTTGCAAATATCCATAAAGAGAGAATTATAGACATTGAAAATATGATTGACATGTTCAGTAAGAAGAAACAGAGACGAATGAGCATGACAGTTGAGCACAAGACGGAAATATCCAGTGAATTTTGTTACAGAATTTTTTTTTATATTCATGTCACGCTCAAGTTTTTACATTCATGTCATCTTCTGTATCCAGAAAAGTAATGAAAACTTATTTGTGGTAAGTTGACCTTTTTTATGGTTTATGTAATTTATAAAATCTTCCATGTTAAAATAAGTTTTTTTTATCCTGAACTCCAAAACAGTTACCAAAACTACTTTAAGCAACACCAAATTTTACCAATTTTTCGGTGGAGGACCCCAACTTTCCTTTTGCCTTTTGTTAAGCGATATTCCATTTCCCCAACCCCCCCCCCCCTCTCTCTTCTAGAATCGCCCCTGGTGCAGCACTGTTGAGACAAATAACGTCGCTGTTGTCCCACGTGCCGTGCAGGCGTGCAAGTTTTGCCCCACCTGGTTTAAATGGTGGTTTCTCGCTGTCTAGCCGGACATCCGTTGCATTGCATATTGGCACCAACGCTAGCCTGGAAAGATTATTACGAAGTGACGAAACAATGAAGCACAATGCTTTCTGCCGTTTCTATGAAACAATAAAAGAGGAGGGAAATTATGGTAACAGTAAAAATTAAAAACTTAGCAACGGGTTACTCACAGTATACAATGAAAATAGAAAGTGCAAGTAGCTGATCTGCCGATTGTGTCTCCATAATATGACTATCTGCTTGCAACCCTTGAAAAAGGACAGATTAACACGAAAAACAGAGTTTATGAACCTCAGTTTTCACCTTTCAGTAGCGACTATTCGTAATGCCTAAATAGTGGTATGATCCCCGATTGTAACATGATTTTTGAGAAGAGTTTCAAAAATTAGAACAATAAAAGAATAATGGTGAGTTTTTGTGTATCCAAGCACTTATCACGTTTCGAGAAAAGCAGCGAACGGCGAATGGACTACGTTTCCTTGTATTTTTCTATTTAATTTACTATTTTGATTCTATGTAACTTGCAACAGAGAGAGTCTTTGTTCGATGTCTACGCTTATTACACGAAATAAATGGAATAAAAAAACCAAAAATCCGTTATTTCAGAAACCGGTAATTTTGAGCGGTTTTAACAGTTAGGCGAAACTGGCACCAGAAAAACCGATATGGCCGAATACCAGATGTTTCAGCGATAACCGCCATTCTAACACAGTGCTTGTCTTCGCAGCAGTCTTACTAGTAACTGTTTTCATACAACGTGGCCAACAATTTTAATTCTTTACTAGTCCAAGTCGTTTGAGAAATTTATTTGTTTACTCTGTTGACTTTCATACCTCATTGCTTTACGCTTTTTATTAATCCTCCTAAGACTACCAATTTCGATGCGGAAAAATACGAATAAAGAAAACCTAATCACATATGAGAAGCTAATGATGTTTGGTTTGTGGGGCGCTCAACTGCGCGGTTATCAATCCCCGTACAAATTCCCAAGCTTTGCTCAGCCCAGTCACGCCACTTTCATAAATGATGATGAAATGATGAGGACAACACAAACACCCAGTCATCTTGAGGCAGATGAAAATCCCTGACCCCACCGGGAATCAAACCCGGGACCTCGTGTTCGGGAAGCGAGACCGCGACCGCGAGGCCACGAGCTGCGGACATAAGAGAAGCAAACACAGGTTCTCTACTCCCCAGCGAGATACTTTGGTCGCTGCTCCAGTGGCGCTTTCGTTGAACAGCGCACACGTTAAGAGGCAGTCGCAATAGTTACTTGTCTCGATTTTTAGGAAATCGCATATATGTTGATGATAAATGTTCAATTCGCAATTATCTATCGGTCCCATCTTCAACTTTAGGGGTAGTTTGCTCAAAAAATCTTAGTCTTAGAAGCGACCTGCCAGATATGAGCCGAATCAGTAGGCCGCACCCGAAACCTTCACCTTGTTAGTTTAATGTTATGAGGTGACTACAGGAATACAGTAACCATTTAATGCTAGATGCAGGAAGATTGAGTACCTACCATGTATGAACACCTACTGTAGGTTTTCGACAGAAAGAGGAGAGCCTGGAATTAGAGAGATATTTCAACATCACAAATGTTCACTAAGACAGCACCAGTCACTAGACGGATTTATCAAGATGAAGCAGCACGCTGCTTTTGCGTGTTCTTGTACTTTTCTGAATTCTCGTCTAGCAGTCCTAATGTTTGTACAGGTAACACTATTTGCTTACAACTGCACCTGAAACCACAACAGACAGCCTACGCACGAGGTGCAGTTAGACATGGTAATTTTCCGCGCACTTCCAGGAAAAAATATGTAGGGACGGAAAACTGTATCGCAAGTGTTAAACTGTGTACCACGTAATTCGTCCTCGATAAGTAGCACTGCGAAAACTAGGTGCATACTCTAATCTAAGACAATATTCCACCAAACCGAGTGTGTGTGGCATAGACTCGTCAATGCCGTTAGAGAGATCAATATCTACATTTACATGTTATGTATACCGCAAGGCGAATGGTACATAGCACCAATACTACCGATTCTTATTCCATTTGTGCATTTGTAACGGATCTGCACGCTCTTTTCTACTCTTAAACATATTGTTCTCTAATCATCTTTTATTATTTATTGCGAGTGATTGGCCATGCCAACTAAGGTGCTTGACCTTTCTACAACCAAGGCTGTCTTTAGTAACATCTGACCTCGGACTCGTTGATGAAAACAATAATACTAACTCTTTGAACTATATTTTAGAACAAACGGGTGTTACTAATGTTAACCGCTTTTGTACGACACCGATTATCAATTAGGCGATCAGATTGCTGCCGGAGCGATTAATGGACAAACTAGGGAGTAGCTGTACCCAGAAACAAATTATACGCTTCAGTCTCGCCTTTATTTATCGTTCTGACAAGAAATGTTTTCGCTAAAGCAGAGTGTAATCACTGAGACAGGAACCAGCGCTAAATAACCTTGAGAAATTTATTCCAGGAAACAAATAATTCTACTCGCTAATAACGGTTGCCACGTTCTGAAGGGACAAATTTTGAAAGCAAGTCTGCTTATTTATAAATTTACAGTTTAATAAATTTAGTTCTTGCTTTTTGAACCAGAATGAAATTAACAAAATCTTAAATGAATGCCTTCTCAAACATTGCTTTATGAACTTTTCAAGGAAAAATTGAAGTTAGTAATTGTTATTAGACTGAAGTTGCTTTATTCTTGAGACTTCTGGCAAATTATTTGAAGCAAAATTTAAGCAAGGTGTGTTACAATGCGATCCGTCATAGTTGTGTTTCTCCACTCCCTTACTTTAATAAACATCTCAAATATTCAGTTAACTGTTGCTACTTTTCCACACATTAAATAGTAATTTTTAAGATAGAATTTAAATGAAGTAATGATAGGTACCTTACATAAGATGGTAACACTTGTTAGAATTAACTGTCAGTGTATTGAACCAAAAATACAGTGATAGAAAAAAATGACAATAGCAAACAATAATTAAAATAGAATTACGAAAATACATTAAGTCTAGGAGACATATTTAAGTGATTAACACTGCAAGATTGTCCGCCCCGGTAGCTGAGTGGTCAGTGTGACGGAATGTCAATCCTAAGGGCCCGGCTTCGATTCCCGGCTGGGTCGGAGATTTTCTTCGCTCAGGGACTGGGTACTGTGTTGTCCTCCTCCTCCTCATCATCATTTCATCCTCATCGACGCGCAAGTCGCCGAAGTGGCGTCAAATCGAAAGATTTGCACCCGGTGAACGGTCTACCCGATGGGAGGCCCTAGTCACAGCAAGATCACTGAGTAATTTAAGAGCGAGATAAGCCATTGCAAATGTGAAATGCTGCTACATTAATAACAAGTGTAACCGACAGAATGTTGAATGCAAGCATGCAAACGAGCATGCATTGTGAGCCGTATGTCAGTTTGTAGGGTGGAGTCCCATGCCTGTTGCACTTGGTCGGTCGATACACTGACGGCTAATGTTGGTTATGGATGACGCTGGAGTTGTCATCCGATGATGCCCCATATGTGCTCGATTTGAGACACATCGAGCGATCGAGCTGGCCAAGGCAACACGTCGACACTCTGAAGAACATGTTGGGTTACAACAGCGCTATGTGGTCGAGCGTTATCCTGTCGGAAGACGCCCCCTGGAATGCTGGTCATGAATGATCAACAGGTCGAATCACTAGATCGAACAAATTTGCAGTCACGGAGCGTGGAATAACTGCGAGAGTACTCCTTTTGTCGAACGTAATCGCACCCCAAACCATAACTCCACGTGTAGATCCAGTGTGTCTTTCCAGACATGTTGGTTGCAGGCCCCCAACTGGCCTACTTCTAACCAACACATAGACATCACTGGCACCGAGGCAGAACCATCTTTCACCAGGAAACGCAACACATCTTCTCCTTCCCCGCCAATGGGTTCTAGATTGACACCACTAAAGTCGCAAATTGCAGTGGTTTGGAGTCAGTGGAATTCACGCTACTGGACTTCTGGCTCGGAGCTGTCCTTGAAGTAACCGATTTTTAACAGTTTGTCGTGTCACTGTGGTGCCAACTGCTGCTGAAGCAGATTGCTGCTGAAGCACCAGTACGCTGTGCCACATCCATACGCCGGATGTAATGGTCTTCCCTCCCAGTAGCGCCACGTGGCTGTCCGGAGCCTGGTCTTCTCGAGACCGAACAATCTCGTAACCACCGCTCACCCCAATCATGTACAGTCGCTTCATTCTTACCAAGGCTTTATGCAATATCGCACAAGGATCGTATTACGTGACTTTGTTCAAACTCTGTGAGGTGGTAGTAATGCCATCTTTGTCACATTAAAGGCATAGTTGACTAATGTCAACTGCCCACGTCCAATCTCAAACGAATCTAATGCTGGCCGTTGTAACGTATACTTAAAGCAAACATGATTTGCATCCTAGTAGCGCCACTCTTAGGTACCTGGTGCGAAAATGAATAAACATCTTTCAGATGTAGGAACAGGTCTAAAAACCTCCGTTTAAGTGGCACAACTCTTTCTTGTCCAGGCGGTTTGTTTTTTCGTCAGTGTACTCTTCATAACAATTTTTGTTAAACCAAGTTCAAATGGCTCTGAGCACTATGGGACAACATCTGAGGTCATCATTCCCCTAGAATTTAGAACTACTTAAACCTAAGTAACCAAAGGACAACACACACAGCAGCATTCGAACCTGCGACCGTAGCGGTCGCACGGTTCCAGACTGAAGAGCCTAGAACCGCTCGGCCACAGCGGCCGGCTTTAACGCAAGTCTGGTTTTCTTTTACATGAATAATGAAATAAATGATCTGTAGCTTGCCTAGACAGAAGTAGAGCAGTTCAGAAATGGGTGCAAAAATACTTGGCAGATCCTTCACGTGCCTTATTAATTAGATAGATGAAAGAGCCTATATGTCTTCCTTTGAGAAGAATGGTTGAAGCGACGCGGTATAATTGTCGCAACACCATGTTTACCCTGGAACCGTCTGGCATACAGAGCTACAATCTGCATGAGTTGACTCAGTAATGCAGAAGTGCTAATTATTGAATTCTTCTGTATGTCGTACCAATAGTAGCAAACAATATTTAAAATCTTGGAGAACGCAGCACTACATGACCTCATTTAACCGCTGGTAGCTGGATACTTCCCAGAGTTAAGTCTGTCTGCAGTATAAATGTAACTGTCGTGTGACTAGGCCCTCCCGTCGGGTAGACCGTTCGCCGGCTGCAAGTCCTTCGATTTGACGACACTTCGTCGACTTGGGACGCAATGATGATGATGATTAGCACAACATAACACCCAGTCCCTGAGCGGAGAAGAATCTCCGACCCAGCCGGGAATCGAACCCGGGCCCTTAGGACTGACGTTCTGTCGCTCTGACCACTCAGATACCTGGGGCAGACGTCTGCAGCATACATTGCCGAGAGAAAAAGTGATGTGACAGCGATATGGACATATACAGATGGCGAAGTATGGCGTACACAAGGTATGGAAGGACAGTGCATAGGCGAAGCTGTCATTACTCAAAAAATGGTTCAGATGGCTCTGAGCACTATGGGACTTAACATCTATGGTCATCAGTCCCTTAGAACTACTTAAACCTGACTAACCTAAGGACGTCACACAACACCCAGTCATCACGAGGCAGAGAAAATCCCTGACCCCGCCGGGAATCGAACCCGGGCGCGGGAAGCGAGAACGCTACCGCACGACCACGGCTGTCATTACTACTCAGGTGAGTCCGTGAGAAGGTATCCTACGTGATTACGGTCGCACGGCGGGAATTAACAGACATTGAACTCGGAATGGTAGTAGCAGTGAGACACATGGGGCATTCCACTTCGGAAATCCTTAGGGAATCCAATATTCCGATATCCACAGTGTCAAGAGTGTGCCGAAAATACCAAATTTCGGGCATTACCTCTCAGCACGGACAACGCATTGGCCAACGGCCTTCACTTAACGACCAAGAGCAGCGGCTTTGGCGTAGATTTGTAAATGCTAACAGGCAAGCAATACTGAGTGAATTAATTGTAGAAATCAATGTGGGACGTACGACGTACACATCTGTTAGGACAGTGCGGCAAACTCTAGCTTTAATGGGCTAACAGCACGACATCGCCTCCAGCGCCTCTCCTGGGTTCGTGACCATATCGGTTGGACCCTAGACGACCGGAAAACCGTAGCCTGATGAGTCCTGATTTCAGTTGACAGGAGCTGATGGTAGGGCTCGAGTGTGGAGCAGACCCCACGAAGCCACGGACGCAAGTTATCAACAAGGCACTGTGAAGGCTGGTGATGGCTCCATAATGGTGTGGGCTGTGTTTACATGTAGTCGAGTGATCATTGACTGTTCGGCTGGTTGGAGGCTGTTTGCAGTCATTCATGGACTTCACGTTCCCAAACAGCGATGTAATTTTTATGGATGACAGTGCCCCATGTTACCGGGCCAAAAGTGTCCGCGAGTGGTTTGGGGAACATTCTGGACAATTCGAGCTAATGATTTGGTCACCCAGATCGCACACCATGAGTGGGGCATAATCTAAAGGTCAGTTCGTGCACAAACTGCCTGCACTGGCAGCGCTTTCGCAGTTACGACGGCTGTAGAGGCAGCATGTCTCAGTATTTCTGCAGGGGACTTTCAACTAAAGTCCATGCCACGTTGAGCTGCTGCACTACGCCGAGAGAAAGAAAACCTGACACTATAGTAGGAGGTATCCCATGACTTTTTTCACCCCAGTGTACTTGGTTCCACGTTAAACGCGTTCATAAAAAGGAAAACGATGCTCACAGGCTAACCAAGTCTCGATGTTGTCACTTGGGCAAGCATTCTGTGCGTTTGCTGTAGTACAAAAGGCGTTCCCGAAATAGAACTACTGGGGAGAAAGATTGTCCATCTCAGGCCTAATGGCTTCGCCGTTCCTTCGACAGAGTACTACTCTTTTCGTAATAACAACATGTAGCATCCACAGGGCTCAGAATTTCCAAATATGGTTGTTTTAAACCCATAATCATATATTAGTGAAATATATGTGCTACACACAGTATGCTTCTAAAATGGTTTAATAACGCTTCTCTCTCCATAATCATACTTAAAAATCATTAATAAATCATATGACATGTCGGCAACTTCTATATTAATAATAACATAAATGTTCGTTTCTACAAAATCGCTAATGTTTGAAAGTTCTTCAGCGATTGCTTTGAATTTTTGACAAAGTTACATCCAATGCCGAAATGCCGACATGTTTTTACGTACCTTCCTTTATATATATATATATATATATATATATATATATATATATATATATATATATATATATATATATATATATATATATATATACACCAAGAAGAAATACAGATTGTAAACGGGTATTCATTGGACAAGTATATTACACTAGAACTGACATATGATTACATTTTCACGCAACTTGGGTGCATAGATCCTGAGAAATCAGTACCCAGAACAACCACCTCTGGCTGTTGATACACCTGGGCATTGAGTGAAACAGAGCTTGGATGGCGTGTACAGGTACAGCTGCCCATGCAGCTTCAACACAATACCACAGTTCATCAAGAGTAGTGACTGGCGTATTGTGACGAGCCAGTTGCTCGGCCACCATTGACCAGACGTTTTCAATTGGTGAGAGATCTGGAGAATGCGCTGACCAGGGCAGCAACCGAACATTTTCTTTATCCAGAAAGGCCCGTACAGGACCTGCAACATGCGGTCGTGCATTATCTTGCTGAAATGTATGGTTTCGCAGGGATCGAATGAAGGGTAGAGCCACAGGTCGTAACACATCTGAAATGTAACGTCCACTGTACAAAGTGCCGTCAATGTGAACAAGAGGTGACCGAGACGTTTAACCAATGGCACCCCATACCATCACGCCGGGTGATACGCCAGTATGGCGATGACAAATAAACGTTTCCAATGTGCATTCACCGCGATGTCGCCAAACACGGATGCGACCATCATGATGCTGTAAACAGAAGCTGGGTTCATCCGAAAAAACGACATTTTGCCATTCATGCACCCAGGTTCGTCGTTGAGTACACCATCGCAGGCGCTCCTGTCAGTGATACAGCGTCAAGGGTAACCGCAACCATGGTCTCCGAGCTGATAGTCCATGCTGCTGCAAACGTCGTCGAACTGTTCGTGCGTATGGTTGTTGTCTTGCAAACTTCCCCATCTGTTGACTCAAGGATCGAGACGTGGATGCACGATCCGTTACAGCCAAGCGGATAAGATGCCTGTCATCTCGACTGCTAGTGATACGAGGCCGTTGGCATCCAGCACGGCGTTCCGTATTACCCTCCTGAACCCACCGATTCCATATTCTGCTAACAGTCACTGGATCTCGGCCAAAGCGATCAGCAATGTCGCGATGCTATAAACCGCAATCGCGATAGGTTACAATCCGACCTTAATCAACGTCGGAAACGTGATCGTACGCATTTCTCCTCCTTACACGAGGCATCACAACAACGTTTCACCAGGCAACGCCGGTCAACTGCTGCTTGTGTATGAGAAATCTGTTGAAAAATTTCCTCATGTCAGCACGTTGTAGGTGTCGCCACCTGCGCCAACCTTGTGTGAATGCTCTGAAACGCTAATCATTTGCATATCACAACATCTTCTTCCTGTGGGTTAAATTTCGCGTCTGTAGCACGTCATCTTCGTGGTGTAGCAATTTTAACGGCCAGTAGTGTACATACACAAAGGGAAAACATTGTTATCAAAAATCTCGAAATGTACCTTTCCGGTTTACTTCAAACTTTTACACATTACTGTAATAAGTTTAGACACACACATATTCAGACACGTACAGGCTATATACTGTACTTTTTAATAAGTACAGAATATAGTCCATACAATAGTGAAAGTTTGTTAGCAAACAGGAAAGCTGTATTTATGGCTTTCTGGTTTATAAGTAGAATACCACAACTGAATCTGATTTTGCAATAACAGTAAGCGAAGTTCAAGGTCAGGGAGAGGGTGGAAGAGGAGATAAGCAGAGGCGTGGGAGGAAATGGACGCATAAAATGGAAAGGAGGAGATGGACAGAGAGAGGGGACAGGAGAAGAGAGAGAGAGAGAGAGAGAGAGAGAGAAAGAGAGAGAGAGAGAGAGAGAGAGAAAGGAAAAAGTGGGGGGAGGATAAGATGGACAGAGAGAGGGGGAGGAAGTGACAGGCAGAGAGAGGGAAGGAGGATGGACAAAGAAAGGGGGAAAAGGAGATGGACAGAGACAGGGGAGAGAAGGAGATTAGGACGTATATCCAGTTCCCATACAAGTTAGAAATGAGTGATTTCTCTTTCCTTTCTTTTCCATTTAAGCAGGCTGAGCCACAGTAAAGAGTGGCCGGGTTCAGCCATTACTTCAAAAACGTAAATGTAGCACTGTTCGCCTACGCATCAGGTAAGAGCGGAGTGACTGTCTGGCTGCCTCCGTACGTGCCGCTGTCTCTTTTATCATGTTCTTGTGATCCCTATGCAAAATATACGATGGTGGCAGCATAATTGTCGCACTGTCTTCTTTTCCTTGTGCCATTGTCCTACATTGACACACGGTTAGCATTGTTGGGAATGTATATGGCAGGGTTAGTTTTAGGGCGTGGCTGGATGCCCTTCCTGTCTCCATCCCACTACCACTCCCACCCGGGAAGCCGGGAAGGAATGTGTGCACCCCAACTATCTGCGTGTAGTGTTGTTCATGTGAAAGTGAGCGAAAGTTTTCTAAAAGTTGTAAATGTTGCAACTTAGGCGGGTCTTTGGTACCAGCCGGTATTCATCTAGCAGGATGTGGGAAACCACCTAATAACTGGATCCACCCTGGCCAGCACACTACTATCGTTAATCCGCCGGGTGGAATCAGTCTGGGACTGGTGTACTTCCTTCCCCCGCTCCCCGTTTCATGGAAACCAAACTATCGTCTTGTATGCGATTTGAACCCATCCAAAAATATTCTTATTTACCTGCTGTAATATTGATTTTCCATGACCGTTCCATTTAATACAGTTTCTTTGTTTTTCTCCTAGATACACTTAAATACACTTTCAGAAAAATAAAGACGCACTATGGAGTTGTACAAATTAGTCACAAATTGATATTCATACAGTCAGCGATGGAAAAGGTAAAATTGTAAACTTCAGCGGCCGATGGTTGAATATATGACGCTGCAGTGCAATTATACCACACAGCTGGGAAGGAAAGTAAACAGGGAACATGTCGATACCAATTCTTTGCGAATCTCATTTCGTGTATTCAGTTGGACAGTAACTATGCCTCGTAGACAGGCGCCTGAACAATGAACGCTGATGTCAGCATTTGAGAGAGGATGTGTAGTTGGGCTCACAGAAGTAGTTGGAGTAATCAGCGAATCGGTCGATATTTGAACAGGAGCGATGTCACTTGGCAGGAATGGGTAAACTATGGCAGAACACAGCGTCAACAAGGAAACGAGAGATCCGAGCAATCGTCAGAGAGGCACTCAGAGCCTCGGATTCGTCATTATCATCGATCCGACGTCCAACTGGTGCCTTATTGACAAGGACTATTAATAGGCGGCTCACAGAAGGGGGTTGAGCTCACAGCGCCATTTGCATCGACTACCACTGACCTCTGTACACCAACAAACCCATTTGCAACGGTATCCGACACATTTGGCCTGGAATCTCATTAACTGGTGTAGAATTATCTTCAGTAATGAGTTCCACTACGAACTGAGTCCTAACGACCAAAGATGTATCTGGAGATGCCTCTGACACCAGTGGGACACCAACCTGAGGGTCGCCCGCCAGCCAGGAGTGATGAATGGTCTGGGATGGGATTTCATTTCATAGCAGGGCCCCTTTGGTTGTCATCCACTGCACCCTTACAGCACAGCGACACGTCGACGGTATTTCAACGCCCCGCTTTGTTGCCCTACATGGCAAGCTGTCCTGGGCTTACATTTCAGCAAGATAAAGGCCGACCGGACACGGCGAGAATTTCCACTGCCTGTCTTCGCGCTTGCCAAACACTACCTTGGCTAGCAAGGTACCGGATCTCTTTGACGATTTAACGTGCCAGCTGGACAGAATCTGGCACGATATGCCATAGGAAAGTCTCCAACAATCAATGCCAAGCCAAATAACTGCTTACTTAAGGGGAAGAGGTGGGCCAACGTGTTATTGACTTGCTCGATTTGTGAAATAAATTTGTGACTTGAATAAAAAACCCATTTTTTTTCTGAAACTGTAGTCATTTGTTTGCTTGTATATGTACACCACATCTACCAATTTAGATAACTCCTTTGTGGTGCGTAGTTTCTTGCTTCGTCTTAGAGTGTACTTACTCGATTTGACTTGCTCAAGATGTTCACCCCTAATCTTTTAATCAGATACTTCTTTGTCTTTGTTGCAGACAATTTCTTACTAATATCCACATTTAAAGAGAGTTACCAAGCAGTACACCAAAGGGAAATTTCGTGTAGATCTTTCTGCAATTCCTTACGATCGTCTAATGATGATACTTCCATGTACACAACAGCATCGTTAGCTAACGACGTTGTAGTGCGGTTGATCATGTCTGATAAGTCGTTTATGTATTTTGGGAACATTAGAGGTCCCATTACGTTTGTTTGTGGTACACTGGACGTTATTTCCGTTTTTGTTGTACAGTATTCGTCCTCTATAAAGTACCGTGTCTTGTTAGGCAAATACTGTACTTGTCGAGCCACTTGCGTATTTGAGAAACATTCCATGTAACCGTAGATTCGCAGCTGATAAAGTGGACAGTGTCCAACCATTTTAGAAATTTAGGAATACGGAATCTACCTGCTGATCTGCATCTCAGCCCAAAGATCAACAGTACCAGAAAACTGCTATATTTCGTTCAAGGTAGCCATTGCACACTTAGTAACTAATAATTCTTTGATAGGGCGGAACTATAACAAAAATGCGGCAACACAGTAAGAAATAATAAATAACATTTATTAATAGCCTGTTCTAAAATGGTACTTTACTTCGGTACAATCTGATGTGTGGCACTTGGTGTCTTATATCTAATACAATGATAGCAAAATAACTCTGCTGTCTCTTGGCAGTATGTAACTGAATGTAATTATACACACGCTCTGTTACTGGACCTAGATCTCCATAAACAGCTACTGTTAAATCGTAAGGTACTATTTACAATACTGGAAAGAGCTGTCTGGAGGCACTTATCTAAACTGTCAAATCGCATTTTAGTGACTGTCCGTGGCATGATTTGGCGCCTGTTGACAGATTTTCTTGACCGCCAGTACAACTCGGAAGCGATGTAGTCCACGGTTGACAGAGCTCCCTTTTGGCTGTCCACACTATTGGCAGACGCATACGATGTGCTGGAGGAAGTGGCGTGGAAGCAGGAAGAAGTCTGTATAGGGAAAATATGGCCAACTTGCCAGTGAGTGCCATTATGGGCCCATTGCACCGCTGGTGATACATTGACGTATGCAGCATATTTAGCCATGTATATTAAAGAAGTGCACTCAACCGTCTAATGCACTGCTGAAACTGATCAGCGGCTTCGAACGGAACATGTCGGATATTTAGCAACAAAAAAGTCTCAACATATTTAAGCTAAATACGAAATAAAGCGCTGGATTCAAATACATATGCTCGGTATCTTAGTAAATAGAATTGATAAACGTGCCTATATGATTACTCATGCTTTATGTTTTTGTCATATCTATTCCATAAAATTTTGTCTGCAAATTGTTCTATGACATTAGGAGAATAATTACGAAAGTACAAGAGATACAATATTTTTAAAATGTGCTCGAATGAAACTAGACCTACGATCAAAAGTAAACTGTAGGAAACAGTAATAACTGTATTCGTACTGATAGAATGTGTCCGCAGCTCGTGGTCGTGCTGTAGCGTTCTCGCTTCCCGCACCCGGGTTCGATTCCCGGCGGGGTCAGGGATTTTCTCTGCCTCGTGATGACTGGGTGCTCTGTGCTGTCCTTAGGTTAGTTAGGTTTAAGTAGTTCTAAGTTCTAGGGGACTGATGATCATAGATGTTAAGTCCCATAGTGCCGAGAGCCATTTGAACCACTTGACAGAATGTACCGGGTGATCAAAAAGTCAGTATAAATTTGAAAACTTAATAAACCGCGGAATAATGTAGATAGAGAGGTAACAATTGATACACATGCTTGGAATGACATGGGGTTTTATCAGAACCAAAAAAAAAAAGAAACACTCCATATTGCTAGACGCGTGGAGGACCTCTTGCGCGCGTCGTTAGGTGATGATCGTGTGCTCAGCCGCCACTTTCGTCATGCTTGGCCTCCCAGGTCCCCAGACCTCAGTCCGTGCGATTATTGGCTTTAGGGTTACCTGAAGTCGCAAGTGTATTGTGATCGACCGACATCTCTAGGGATGCTGAAAGACAACATCCGACGCCAATGCGTCACCATAACTCCGGGCATGCTTCACAGTGCTGTTCACAACATTATTCCTCGACTACAGCTATTGTTGAGGAATGATGGTGGACACATTGAGCATTTCCTGTAAAGAAAATCATCTTTGCTTTGTCTTACTTTGTTATGCTGATTATTGCTATTCTGATCAGATGAAGCGCCATGTGTCGGACATTTTTTCAACTTTTGTATTTTTTTGATTCTAATAAAACCCCATGTCATTTCAAGCATGTGTGTCAATTTGTACCTCAATATTATTCCGCGATTTATTCAGTTATACTGACTTTTTGTTCACCCGGTATATAAGCGACCAGATTGTAACAGTGGTAGTAGTCTTCTGGGAATGTTAATGGTTACTGATTATAAGTTCATAGGTTCGATATTTGCCTAGTATTTTTGGACATTATATTGTATGGAACAAAGTACAATTTATTATTGTGCGCATCGTAAATGTAAGTTTAAATCATACTGCACAGTCAATCAGGTCAAATTTTTTATCAGTCATGATAACCTTGAACGGTACCACTCACTATTTTTCGTTTTATGTGCTGACAGTTTAATCTCTAAGATTTCTGTTTTGCAATTTCATTACTATTAAACCACCCTATTAGCTTTTCTGACTTTTTTTGCTGTTCGAGTGGATCGGAAACTAAGTAACAGAATTGTAAAAAGAAGACAAAGGCAAAAAGCCAGAAATGAATAAATTAACTGAATGGTTAAGTCGAGTTCCTGCAACCTTTCCCATTGCTGCCAATATTCTCCTTCTTGTTGCATCTCTCCCTTCGGAAGGAATTCTGTATAGTTTTCCTCCATTTTCGCCTCAAAACGAACAGCCAAAAGCACAGCACTGAGGCATTATTCTACTTGAAACTTCGGAGATACACAACACTTCCTATGCTTCCAAAAGTAACGCTTGAGCCCACAGTGGCTGGTAATGTCACGTGACGCGGTTTCAGCCAGTCCTGAACTGGGGACGGCGGCAAACGCAGGGGGAAAGAATGGCCATACTTTCCTGTATACAGAGCTTTAGAAGCTTGAGATCGTGACTTCCATCTGGAGGCTGCTACATGAATATATGACAGTAGGCGAGTGTTTGTGCTTATATGGTGGTGGCCTCTTCTGGTATTTGTTGTGTACCTCTTGCTTAGTACACAAAATTGATCAAAAGTCTTCAATCACATACTAGTAGGCGTTTTAATGATGTGTCTGAATGTTTGTGGAAGAATGGCAGCCCATTATTTCTCATGAAAGGTTACACATATTTAGGTGAGCGATCTGGTAGGAGGTAAGATGAATTTGCTTATGCGAGCCTGGGGCTTGTGTGCGGCTTGGCCCCTTAGTCAAAGCGCTTGGGCTGAGCAAGCTGCCGCAGTGGTTAGCACACTGGACTCGCATTCGGGAGGACGACGGTTCAATCCCGTCTCCGGCCATCCTGATTTAGGTTTTCCGTGATTTCCCTAAATCGCTTCAGGCAAATGCCGGAATGGTTCCTTTGAAAGGGCACGGCCGATTTCCTTCCCCATCCTTCCCTCACCCGAGCTTGCGCTCCGTCTCTAATGACCTCGTTGTCGACGGGACGTTAAACACTAATATCCTCCTCCTCCTCCTCCTGAGCAAGCTGCAGCAACGAGTACAGGCTAGCCAGGTGCAGAGTTGAGCAGTGTGGCCGTACGTGGGTATATCTCAGTATGGGGAATTTTGACATGTCAGTATTTAAGAGCAATGACAATGCTCCAGGAAATAGAGGGATGTCAAATTGAAAGATGACCTCTTACAGTTCTTTGGGAGTCTATAATAATTGGCGATCTAATACTGATGCAAATCTGAATCGGTGATCCCAGAAAAATTAGGCCCATCCATTGACACAACAAAAATTTCGGTATCTGTAAAACAACAAGAGTAAATAATTTACAGCGACTAAATATTTTCACCATGAACTCTCAGTCATTAACTTTTAAACACTTCATACTATTTCAGCAAACGACATCTCAGATGATAGCACTGCATAACAGCTATCATCACTGAAAACCACTCATTTATATCTGTTTTATTTTTTTATCTTAAAACATCTTTTATATTTTTTTGTTACGCAAATATTTTTCAGAACATTGTACCCTCCACGATAACACAGCAAATGAGTACAACATGAATTCCTCACATTTTGTCATACTTGTGTACTTATGTAAAGAACAGTTTATTATTTTTATTTACTATTATAACTGACAACGTGAAAACATGATAATTTAATTAGTGGTCAATTGCATATGTTAGCTGCTACCACATTTGTAAAAGAGTCCCAAGAGACATTTCTAGTAAACAGTTCTAAATAACTGTTTAAACAATTTTAATCACAATTTGTTGTCATTTATCATGAGCACACTTGTGCAAGAATACTGGCTTATTTATTTATGGACAAACGTACATTTATATTTATTGTACATGGTCTGAGTATGACTTAATTTTATAACATTACTGTATTTAAATATTATTGTAAAATATTAGTTTAGTCCAGGAAGTGGTCAAGTTGAGTCAAATCGTGTCTGTCGAACTTAAGAACCACGTGTTTTTTGGTGAGGACGGCGTTCAGCAAACGGAAAAGCAGATAGCAGCGGAATACTACGGAAGTCAAAAGGAGACAGGGACCTTTTCGAGTCAATAGCTCAACGGAGTGATTCGTGGCACGTTTTACATGAGTCCTGGGAGGAGGCAAATCTGTCTATGGTAGTGAATGGTATTCAGTCATGGAGGTGTTTCATTCTGGGTGTGGCGAATGGCTGCTACCATACTTTAACTTCTGAAGGGATTTTAATTTTCGAGAGGTTTTATTGTGTTCCAGAGTAGGCGTCTTAAGTTTCTCCATTTATATGAAGGAACTGAGTATAGACACAGGTGGAGTGTTGTGTCCTGCGATTGGCAGGAAGAAGAACCAACAGACTGTCTGAACACACTTCATTATAATTAAAGAAAAAACGCTTGGCATACACTAAGTTTTAAACGCAAGAACAAGAAAACCCACAACGCTAGTAACGACAAAACAAATAAGGAGACGAGTCAATGGAAAAAAATAGTGACCAAATCTACTCTACCCAATACAAAATACATCGTTCTACTACAATGATACAACGAGTGAATACAATCCTAGGCCGGCGTAAGTACTTGCCGGAGCTGTTCTTACCGGTTGGTAAACACTGCCGGTCTAGGCGTACTTATAAAGCCAGGTCGGCGGAGTGCTACATGAGTCGTATAAGTTCTGATTGGTGGAACACTGTCACATGTTGTCTGGCGAAGTAGTTCCGTGTTTATTTGGAAAGTCTGTTATTGTTTATGTCCGTTGGCGATGTTTCTCTCCACACTCCTGAAAAGGGGTCGGCAACCATTCTTGCGTGTCTGTTTTGCGGACTCTCTAACAATAAGGGGCCGATACGACATGGAGAATATTTAGTGTGTTGTTATTACGAAATAAACTTAGTTTTCAATTATCTTTGATTAATATTTAGTTTGGGGATTTTGCTACCATTCTCATAACACTCTCAACGAAACTTTACTGCATTTGATAAGGATATTTTCTGCCTGTATTTTAAATGAATATAGTAGGGCCACATCCCGCTTATTTGAGATTCCTTTCTTGAATAAATATTATTCAACATTCTCCATCGTCCACATCAATTATAGACATTAGAACAGCATCTTGTTATTAGATTGTTATGAAGTTATTCACTTAACTTTTATTTTGTATTTCTGTGTATTTAATTAACTAGCAGTTCTAGCCAATGCATAGACTATTTGCTTGCAGGATCACAGCTACAGTACAGGTTGTTATTTGCAGCGAATTAGCTGTGGGGCATGAGAGCAGACGTGCGTGACTCCACCCTATGACTACATCGAGCTTTTCTTTTTGAACAGAGCTGTACATAATCCCAAGAGCCTAAGGTATGAGTAACCACAGGTAAAGACGCAACTGATTTGTTCATATGGAATGCTGTTTGGAAGAGAAACTCAGTAGCAGTAACCGTTAGGTACTGTCGCACTCAGCAGCTGAAACCAGAGAAGGTAGTGATTTTGGACACTGCAAACGGTGGGCAGTCGACGTTCTAGCTCATCCAAAACGTGTTCCACTGGGTTCGGATCGGGACTCTGGCTAGGATTGCTACTGTCCACAAGCCATTGCCTCACTTGTGCTGCTTTAACACAGGGTGCATTGTCGTTCCGATACGATCAATCATCGTCTCCGAATTGTTCCTCCACTGTAAGCAGTGCACAATGCTATAAAATATATTCATATCATTCCTTATTTAGCACTGTCGATACCTTAAGTCATAAACTTAAAGACATCCTCGGCCTAAAGGTTGCACTGAACACCGCATGCTTTATTGGTCATGGTCCCTTGGAGGTAGTGTCCTTGTACATTGATCCGAGCTCTGAATACTTACCCAGCCAGTGATAGGAGAAGCTGCACCTACACGTGGATTCAGAGCGATGGTATAAACTGAAAATATACACAGTCATAAATCACTGGTAGAGGAGAAAATAGCTACAGGTGAGGGGAGAGCTCCTAGTACCTACAAAGAACTGAACCCCCAGGCGTGTCAATGTCTGACACTTACCACTTCACCAGCAATACTCTGGAATTATTCTTTTTTTCTGACTGGTGTTAATTGGCCCACCACGAATTCCTCTCCCGTGCCAACCAGTTAATCTCAAAGCGTGATTTACCCAATTACTCAATTGTTTGTTTGATGTATTCCAATATCTGACTTCCCCTACAGTTTATTCCCTCTACAGTCCTTCTAGTGCCATGAAAATTATTCCCAGATGGCGTAACACATGTACCATTATCATCTCCCTTCTTCTTGTCAGTGTTTTCCATACGTTTTTTTGTTCGCCGATTCTGTGCAGCAGCTCTTACCAGTCCAGTCAATTTTCAGCATCCATCTACAGCATCGCATCTTAAACGCTTTGATTATCTTATTTTCCTTTTCCTTCATGATACAAAATGTGCTACCATAAAGTGCTCTGCTTAAAAGGCACATTCTCATAAACTTCTTCCTCAGATCAATGCCTATTTTGATATTAATTGTGGGGAGGAAGGGTTTGTTTTTTTATTCAGTTACTTCACAGTTACACATATCAATTCGATACGTTACTATACCACAAAAGCTTGTAAACTACTTTGATGAGCACCCAGAAGTAGTCAAACTTGATATAATTCACTTACATTCCCTTGTGTACATACAGTCCAGCTCCTGACCTTGAAAAGGAATAAGCAAACGACGGTGATAATTTAAGAGATCGCTGTTTTCAAAAATAACATATACTCAAAAATTAATATATTGAAAGATCCGCCTCAGTTGCGAGAATTTTCTACCCAGGTTTCGGCTAGAATAATCTAGCCTTCTTCGGAAGCATAAAATTACTATAACATGCCAGCGTAAGGCACAGTCAACTTAAAAATGAAAACCTATAGTACCGTGGTACCATATCGCATTAAAACTACTTTACTGAAGTCCAGCCCCGGCATCACTTCACCACGAGGTCGGTTGGCAGCGGCAACTACGTTGGCATGTTATAGTAATTTTGTGCTTCTGAAGAAGGCTAGATTATTCTAGCCGAAACCTGGGTAAAGACCAGAAAATTCTCGCAACTGAGGCAGATCTTTCAATATATATTAGTCTATTACAGGTGCTGACGGGGCTGCAATATATTAAAAACTTAAAAATTAGTTGTTTCGCACACGCGCACATCTTTTATAAAACACACCAGTTATTACTATTTTAACCAGCACATAGCACAGTTCACAGGCCTAAACCTCCTCAACATTACGCTGACGGAAAAAATTGCAACGCCAAAAATTATTAATGTAGAGCAACGAAATTTCTGGAATACGTTTGTCCAGGTAACACGTTTAAGCAATTAAAATTCGAAGATCTAAGGTTAATATAAGCGCAAGATAAGCCAATGCAGACGTGAAATTCTGCGTCATTAATACCGGTGTAACCGCTATAACGTCGAATGCAAGCATACAAACATGCATGGATTGTCTTGTATAGTTGGTGGAAGTCAGTTTGTTCATGAAGCTCCATAACTGTTCTCCGTGGTCAGTCAATACAGAGACGATTAATGGGGTTTGTGAATGATGCTGGAGTCGTCTTCTGACGATGTCCCATATGTGCTCCATTGGCAACGGATGTTGTGATGGAGCAGGCAAAGACAGTATGTCGACACTGTGGAGCATGTTGGGTTAGAAAAGCGGTATGTGGCCGAGCTTTATCCTGTTGGAAAACACCCATTGGAATACTGTTCATCAATGGCAGCATAACCAGACTGACGTACAAATTTGCAGTTAGAGTGTGTGAGACAACCGCAAGAGTGCTCCTGTTCTTATATGAAACCGCACTCCAGCCCACAAGTCCAGGTGTAGGTCCAGCGTGTTTAGCACACAGACTGGTTGCAATGCCCTCACCTGGCTTCCCGCTAACCAACACAGGCTATCACTGGAACCGACGTAGAACCAGTTTTTATCAGGAAACACAACATACCACCACCCTGCCCTCCCATGAGCTCTTGCCTGACACCACCGAAGTCTCATTTCATTTCTAAATTGTCTTACGAGTGGTCTGTTTTTGTTTATCGGTGTTTAGATGATGTACTGTGGGCACTGATCGTACGTGTGCTCTTTAAATCTATCGTACCACAGACCGTACATTCTCATGACCACCGCTGCCAGCAATCCTGTACAGCCGCTACATTCCTACCATCTCTTTCTGCAATATGGCAGAAGGACCACCCAGCTTCTGACAGCCCTGTGTTGACAATGGCGTTTTTCTCACCTTAAAGGCATTCTTGACGAACGTCAGCTCTCCACATCCAAACTTAAAGGTAACTTATGCTCACAGCCGTTATAACATGCATTTAAAGCAAACCTGATTTGCATTCTCATCGTGGCGCTAGTAGCGCTACTCTTATACGATTGGCGCGAAATTTGAATGGACAGTATGTCTAAGATATGGAAACACGCGTACCAACTTTCGTTTATGCCGCACAAATTCTTCTTACTGTAGTGATTTCTTTTCGTCAGTGTACTTTATCATCCAACCACTAATATCAGGACCATAATCATCAGCAACGCGTTTTTTCGGGAGTCAAACTCCCATCATCTGACTGTCTAAGTCAATCCAACATAAACATGCACTTCAAAGGCACAGAAGATCAAAATACACTCCTGGAAATTGAAATAAGAACACCGTGAATTCATTGTCCCAGGAAGGGGAAACTTTATTGACACATTCCTGGGGTCAGATACATCACATGATCACACTGACAGAAACACAGGCACATAGACACAGGCAACAGAGCATGCACAATGTCGGCACTAGTACAGTGTATATCCACCTTTCGCAGCAATGCAGGCTGCTATTCTCCCATAGAGACGATCGTAGAGATGCTGGATGTAGTCCTGTGGAACGGCTTGCCATGCCATTTCCACCTGGCGCCTCAGTTGGACCAGCGTTCGTACTGGACGTGCAGACCGCGTGAGACGACGCTTCATCCAGTCCCAAACATGCTCAATGGGGGACAGATCCGGAGATCTTGCTGGCCAGGGTAGTTGACTTACACCTTCTAGAGCACGTTGGGTGGCACGGGATACATGCGGACGTGCATTGTCCTGTTGGAACAGCAAGTTCCCTTGCCGGTCTAGGAATGGTAGAACGATGGGTTCGATGACGGTTTGGATGTACCGTGCACTATTCAGTGTCCCCTCGACGATCACCAGTGGTGTACGGCCAGTGTAGGAGATCGCTCCCCACACCATGATGCCGGGTGTTGGCCCTGTGTGCCTCGGTCGTATGCAGTCCTGATTGTGGCGCTCACCTGCACGGCGCCAAACACGCATACGACCATCATTGGCACCAAGGCAGAAGCGACTCTCATCGCTGAAGACGACACGTCTCCATTCGTCCCTCCATTCACGCCTGTCGCGACACCACTGGAGGCGGGCTGCACGATGTTGGGGCGTGAGCGGAAGACGGCCTAACGGTGTGCGGGACCGTAGCCCAGCTTCATGGAGACGGTTGCGAATGGTCCTCGCCGATACCCCAGGAGCAACAGTGTCCCTAATTTGCTGGGAAGTGGCGGTGCGGTCCCCTACGGCACTGCGTAGGATCCTACGGTCTGGGCGTGCATCCGTGCGTCGCTGCGGTCCGGTCCCAGGTCGACGGGCACGTGCACCTTCCGCCGACCACTGGCGACAACATCGATGTACTGTGGAAACCTCACGCCCCACGTGTTGAGCAATTCGGCGGTACGTCCACCCGGCCTCCCGCATGCCCACTATACGCCCTCGCTCAAAGTCCGTCAACTGCACATACGGTTCACGTCCACGCTGTCACGGCATGCTACCAGTGTTAAAGACTGCGATGGAGTTCCGTATGCCACGGCAAACTGGCTGACACTGACGGCGGCGGTGCACAAATGCTGCGCAGATAGCGCCATCCGACGGCCAACACCGCGGTTCCTGGTGTGTCCGCTGTGCCGTGCGTGTGATCATTGCTTGTACAGCCCTCTCGCAGTGTCCGGAGCAAGTATGGTGGGTCTGACACACCGGTGTCAATGTGTTCTTTTTTCCATTTCCCGGAGTGTACAAAGAAAAGCAAAATTATTTTGACATGAAGACCACGCCTTACTTTAAAAACGGCAACACCAGAGTCTCTGCTCCGCTTTTCCCATGCATCAAATTGTTCCTTCCGTAAAGCAGTAAACACCGGTCTGCACTGACATGGGGAAGGCCTCAGGCACAGCAACCGATTCGGGCCATATCTGGTAGATCGCTTGTGTACAATCTATAATGAAAGACTCCAAGATATCTTGGCTTAACAACCAACCGTTTTCGAGAAAACCGCCCCTAAATTTCAGTCGACTCAAAATTGATGGGATCGATAGATACTTGGGAAAATCGAGCATTTTTCATTATGTACGTGGTCCACAAACAAACATTTTCCAAGAGATCGAAGAAAGAAACTTTGACTGCCAGTTATGTGCCCATAAGGTAAACTTCGTGCAACTTAGGCGCCCTTGGCGTAGGAACCGAGGCATGTGTTTGGGAGCAGACAAACTGTGTTAGATTCCAAAGCGCATTCATTTGATTCTTCATTTCTATTTTTTTCCGTTTAGAAATCTCATCGGCTGGAGTAGAATTACGTTCAGGGTTGAGTACTGCTTCGAACCGAGCACTGATGACCAACGAAGACATGTCTAGAGACGCCTCAGACACTCAGTGGGTTAGCAACCTGACTGTCGCTCACCATACGGTCTGACAACCAGGAGCGATGGTCTGGGATGCCTGTTCTTTTCCTAGCAGGGCCCCTTTGGCTGTCAACCACGGTGCCACAATAGGACAGCTGTACGTCGACCACATTGTGCACCCCGTTTTGTTGTCCTTCATGGCAAGCCATCACGGGCTTACATTTCAGCAAGATAATGCCTGCCCACACCAGGCAAGAGTTTTTACAGCCTATCTTCGTGGTTGTGAAACCCTGCCTTTGCCGGAAACAGCCGAATCTCTCCCCAATTGGCAATATTTGCAGCGTTGTAGGCGGGGCCCTCCAACCAGCTCGAATTTTCATGATCTAATATGGCAATGGGACAGGATCTGGCGCCTCGTCATGACTGGGTGTTGTGTGATGTCCTTAGGTTAGTTAGGTTTAAGTAGTTCTAAGTTCTACGGGACTGATGACCATAGATGTTAAGTCGCATAGTGCTCAGAGCCACAGGATCTGGCACGATATCCTTCCGAAGGACATCCAAAAATTCTGTCAATAATTGCCAACCCTAATAAATGCTTGCATAATGACCAGAGATGGGCCAACGTGTTACTGACTTGCCCAGTTTGTGAAGTTCTTCTGTTGAATAAATTATCCGATTTTTCTGAAACTGTAACCATTTGTGAATCTTCAGGTTTTCGCGGCGCAATGACAGCTCCATTAAGTTTCGGGAATGCAGCCGCATGTATTCTGCTTCTTCTTCTAATATTTCGGCTGTATACCTTTCAGCCATCTTCAGAGAGAGCCGTACGACTGACGCTCCAGCGCTCGCTCCATCCTTTTAAACTCGCGGACCGCGCCACTGCGCATGCGGCCACAGATAAACAAGGCGCCAGTGATGTTGATTGGCGGCAAAGACGTACAATATGCATGAGTTACGTCTGTGACTGCGCATTCGATCCATGCTGGGAGGTCGATATATTACTGGGAGCTGAACTGTAGCGACGTCTTTGTAAGTTCAATATTGAAAGTGCCGGATTCCATGATTTATCTAATGTGAAACCGCTGTCTCTATTAATTAAATTCTTCGTCAAGCGGATTTCAATGGCCTCTTTTACTACGGAGTCCCAGAAAGATGAAACAGAAGTCAGAATTTCGACATTTTCATATACCATAGAGTGACCAGAATCAATACAATGCTCTGCCACAGCCGATTTACTGGGTTGTAAGAGCCGAGTGTACCTGCGATGTTCCGTACACCTCTCTTGGACTGTACGATTCGTTTGTCCGATGTATGAAAGGCCACATTCACATGGTATCTTGTAAACTCCAGGCTTGCGGAGTAGTAAGTCATCTTTAACGGAACCCAGGAGTGCAGCCGTCTTCGCCGGTGGACGAAAAATCACTTTTACTTTATGTTTAGTGAGGATCCGTCCTATTTTGGATGAAAGGCTTCCCACATACGGCAGGAAAGCCATGGATTTAAATGTTTCCTCGTCATCTTCTGCATTCCTTGTGGACACCTTAGGTTTTATTTGTAGTGCCTTACGTATCTGTTGTGGAGAATACCCGTTGTCCTCAAAAACTCTCTTCAGATGTAAAAGTTCGTCTTTTAAACTACTTTCATCAGATATGACGTGTGCTCGGTGTACCAAAGTTCTTAGAACACTACTCGTCTGCGAAGGATGGTGACAGCTATTTGCATGTAAATATAAGTCCGTATGGGTCGGTTTCCGATATACTGCATGACCCAAAGTGCCATCTTCTTTGCGCCGAACCAAGAAATCCAAAAATGGAAGACATCCCCCCTTTTCCACTTCCATTGTGAACTGAATTTGTCCATGGATGGAATTCAGATGGGAGGGATAAATCATGGAATCCGGCACTTTCAATATTGAACTTACAAAGACGTCGCTACAGTTCAGCTCCCAGTAATATATCGACCTCCCAGCATGGATCGAATGCGCAGTCACAGACGTAACTCATGCATATTGTACGTCTTTGCCGCCAATCAACATCACTGGCGCCTTGTTTATCTGTGGCCGCATGCGCAGTGGCGCGGTCCGCGAGTTTAAAAGGATGGAGCGAGCGCTGGAGCGTCAGTCGTACGGCTCTCTCTGAAGATGGCTGAAAGGTATACAGCCGAAATATTAGAAGAAGAAGCAGAATACATGCGGCTGCATTCCCGAAACTTAATGGAGCTGTAACCATTTGTTTGTCATCAAATCTACTGATCTGCGCCCCATACGGATAATTTCTTAATTTTAATGCATACCACGCATACAATAACAATGCCTGTAAAAGCACAGGACAGCTTTCGGTAACAGTTGTCCAGACGGTGACATAAATAATTGCTGTGTGGACGAATATGTAATTTTATGTATACCACCTGCGACAATGGTTCCTTTTTCTCCCTTATGTGACAACGTGCGTCGAATGCTCGTCTTGTTTTCATACAAAGAGGCTTAAAATTTTATTTCTTCATTGATCCAAGCCATATGGGAAATTTATTTGCCTACCTTGTTATTATTCCATATTCATTTAGTTGCCTTTTATACCTATTCCTAACAATTGCGAAACGGTAGAAAATGCAAATGAGAGAAAATGAATGCTCTTGTGGGTTGAACGCAGGTTTTCTGGTCCGCAGCCAAATTCCATGCTCGCTTCGCGACTTTTCTAAACATTTATTTCCATTTCAAAAAATGATGCAAATGGCTCTGAGCACTATGGGACTTAACATCTATGGTCATCAGTCCCCTAGAACTTAGAACTACTTAAACCTAACTAACCTAAGGACATCACACAACACCCAGTCATCACGAGGCAGAGAAAATCCCTGACCCCGCCGGGAATCGAACCCGGGAACCCGGGCGTGGGAAGCGAGAACGCTACCGCACGACCACGAGCTGTGGACTATTTGCATTTCAAGATAGAGATGCAGCTACTTCACACAAGCTTTACAGACACAAGAAAACATATACCCACATGCTTCTTGTGTAATCAGAACCACAAAAGATAAAGCACAATGTCTTTGATCAAACATTCGAGTGCCGAGTGACATATCTATCTGGTCACTGACCTAATAAATGCGTTTTAACAAAAGTGATTAAAGGCATGTCTTAATTCTTGAAATGTTTATAATATAATCTGTAAGTACATTTAAACAATGTGGCATCCTTATGTTGTACATGACTGCATACAAAATATGAACTGAAACACTGTTTATTTGTAGAATGATTCATTAAGAATCTTAGAAAGTGTTAAAAAATCCTTTTTTGGCAGTCAGAAACAACAGAACGAATTGCACTTCAACTCAATCACAAAAGGTCTCGCCAACTTCAATGTGATACTCTTGAAACATTTCATCACTAACATTGAGATTCGGTATTGAAGTTGGCACATTTAGTAGAAAAAAATGTACCTCTGTTTCACATATTCATTCGAGTTCCACTTCTCTCGATGCGTTACACAAAGACATTGCAACAGCATCCACATCATAACTTTACCAATACTTCCTGTCACACAGTCGAAGTTATGCTTTATCCGGTGGGTGTGGTGGTTCGTCCGCCAAGGATACAATATTGTTTGCTGCCCAGCCGTTTGTCGTAGCTCATGGCGTGCAACACAGAGGCTGGCACAATTTCGTCGTTCTTTCACTTCACTTCCATGTTGTTTAGTATTCGAGACAGAAGTGTGCAGTTCATTACTCAGCTATTTCCTGCTTGCCTTGTCTGTTTTGAAAAATGTACTTTTGCTGTTTCGTGTCCTCGGAGTGAACATTTTGACGAGTGTCACAGTGTAAAAGTGGATCTGTGATTGAGCCACTGCCCACGAATTGTTCCAGCATAGTGCTCTCATCTGTCCAGGATTTTTTGTCGTATTTGTTTTCTGCGTTCACAGAACAGCTACATTCACTGTGTTTCAATTTTGCTTTGCTTCCATTAGCGCTTGCTGTCGCCTCCATATGCTCTTCCACTTCCACAGGCGCAGTCTGACGTTTAGCATCAAGTATGTTATCAGAGACGCTAACAGCAACTTCGTTGATTAGGTTACTTTTCTTGCAGCATTATTCTCACAATTTCGCTGTCTTGTTCTTCGGCGATAGTTTTGTAACTACCTCATTCACATTTCTCCCATTTTCGGGCGCTAATATGCCCATTATGGGATCGGTTTGTTGTCGCGAGGGCATAGAAATGCATATTGCTTGTGCGTCATGTGCAGGGTTGGTTTTCATACACAACGATCGCCCTGGGACCGCATATAAAAGGTGTGTGCCTTCATTATCCTGCTTTAGCCATTCGACTGCGATTTAACTTGCCATGCCAAAAGATACCAGACCACACTAGTTCCTTGATATCAGAAACCGTCCTGTATAGGCTAAGCACTTTTCTGATCTTCTCGAGCCACACTTCTAACGGTAAATTAGTCTCTCACAGAATAAGTTATTAACAGTGTGCTGTCAGATCGATCATTACGTTTAAATTTTACGTTGCAATCAGTATTCCTGACTATTCGCTCACAAACGTCGTTATTTATACATTTTTCATAAAATGAGGTGACAAAAGTCATGGGATACCTCATAGTATCATGCAGGACCTCTCTTTGCTTGGCGTAGCGCAGCAGCTCGAAGTGACATGCATGGATTCGACAAGCTGTCGGAAGACCTCTGCAGAAATATTGAACCATACTGCCTCAACTGCGAAAGTGTTACCAGTGCAAGATTTCTGTGCATGAAATGGCCTCACCATTATGCCCCATAAATGTTCTATGGAATTCATGTCGAGCTTTCTGGGTGGCCGAATCAATCCCTCGAACTGTCCACAATGTTGCGAACAATTGCGGCCCTGTGACATGGCTCATTGCCGTCCATAAAAATTTCGTCGTTCTTTGGGAACACGAAGCCTATGAATGGCTGCAAATGGTGTCCAGATAGCCGAACATAATCATTTCCAGTCAATGATCGGTTCAATTGGACCAGAGGACCCAGTCCATTCCATGTAAACACAGCTCACACCATAACGATCCATCACCGGCTGGCACAGAGTCTCGGTGACAGCTCGAGTGCATGTCTTCGTGGGGTCTTCGCCTCACTTGAGACCTGCCATCAGCTCTTACCTACTGAAATCGGTACTCATCTGACCAGATCGCGGTTTTCTAGTCATCTTGGGTCCAACTGATGTGGTCATCAGCCCAGGAGAGGCGCTGCAGGCGATGTCGTACTGTTTTCAAAGGCACTCGCGTCGACTGCTACCATAGCCCAATAACACCAAATTTCGCCGCACTGTACGAACGGGTACGTGCGTCGTATGTCCCACTGATTTCTGCGGTTATTTCACACAATGCTGCCTGTCTGTTAACACTGCAATTCTAAACGCCGCTGCTCTCAATCGTTAAATGAAGGCCATCGGCCACTGTGTTGTCCGTTGTGGGAGGTAACGCCTGAAATTTGGTATTCTCTGCACACTGGACACTGTGGATCTCAGAATACTGAATTCGCTAACGATTTCCGAAATGGAATGTGCGTCTAGCTCTAACTACCATTCCGCGTTCAAAGTCTCTTATCGTAGTGCGGACATAATCACGTCGCAAACCCTTCGTCACGAATCATCTGAGTATAAATGACTGTGCCGCCAATACGCTGCACTTTTATACCCTGTGATCGCGAGACGAACGCCATTTCTTCATGTGCTCTTGCTGTGCCATGACTTTTGCTACCTCAGTATACGTTAACAGTCACGCTGATAGCAACCTACTTTTATTGTCAGCATTATCATTCACTATTCCGCTCTCTTGCTCTCTGGCGATAGTTTCTGTGATATCCTCATTCACATTTCTCCTACGTTCAGGTCCTGATGTACCCATAATGGGGCCAAGCCACTGTAAAAGAACATTAGCGTATGTCATTACTTCCGGTTGGCTTATTTCAGTACTTCAGTAGGCGATTGTACACGGCGTCTATGCGCACTATTTTCCTTCAGGTATTCAGTGTTGGTTTTCATACACGGCATACGCCTTGTGACCGAATACAGTAATATAAAAGGGCATGTGCTTTTATACTTCTACTTTAGCTATTCGATTGCGATTTAACTTGTCATGCCAAAAGATCTCAGTCCATACTTCTTCCCAGATTCCATAAACTGTCCTATACAAACTCAGCACTGGTCTCATGTTCTCGAGCAGCACTTCGAACGGTAAATTAGACTAATGGAGCGCAAGCCAATATCTGTGTAAGTTATCAACCCTTTCAAACTCGAAATATCAAATGTAATTTTTTTTTATTTTCTTGTTTTCATTAGATTATAGACAAAAATTGAGACAGAACAATGAGAAAAATAGTTTTTACGTACATTGAAGGAACGAATATGGGATGGTTTCAAATGCAGCCACTGTATACTTTTGGTGGTAAGGTAAAATGTAGTTCCTTCCTGCTGTTAGGCATAAGGCTACTTGACAGAGACCACTCTTCCATCTGCTTCTGTGGGGTTCCTTCTTTGTGCTATAGTGTCCGCAATGCCTTCAGCTGCCATGTATTCACATGCTTTGCTTTTGTTTTATGTTTTTCAGGTAGAAAAACAGTTTACATCTTTTTATTAATCGTTCTTTGCTCTCACTCTCTGAAAGAAGGCAAGACGACACTGATATTTTCGTTCTAAAATCAAAATCACTGTCTTCAGCTAACACGTGACCTCCAATTTCACTACTACTGTCAATCTGAGTAGGCATCAGAAGAAATTCTATCCAAAAGGCACGCCAGAATTTCCTCTCCCTTTTCGTGTGAGAGCACATCGGGTGAACCTGGAAAACTGACAACCTGTCACACCTACTCATGTTGCCCTTAGAGTAGGGTTGCCACATCCAGCTGGGACCTCGTCGGGACACTCTAAGATGAGGGTAAAAATGAAATAAAAGTTTATTTAATATAATTATTTTTTATTTAGAACACAATTACTTGGAACTTGTTGCAGCAGGAGTAGTAGTGCGCCATATTTTTCCCTTTACGTATGTATAAAACTCCGTGCAAGCTTGTAGTAAAACTGGCACTGTAAGATTGATTCCACAGTTCATGGCAGCAGTCACTTCCTTTTATCACTCCACTGGACCGACATCAGCGAAAAATCGCTTTTCGCAGTGGCTTGCAGGAAATAAAAACAAATACTCGCATAATGATAGCAGTTGACATTTGCGTTCAGGTTTTTCGGTCTCCTTAAGAAAGTAAATCCGCCTTTCTTCCACGAAGTCTTTACGCTTACTTTCTTCAGACTGAAGCTTAGTTTCTAAAACGCTCTTCAGATACCTATATTCTTGAAAACAACTGTCACTTGAAATCTTCACACTATTTTTAGTCAAGTATATAACAGAGTTTTCAGTCATCACCCAATATGAGGTTTCCAATAGCGTCATCTAATCAAAACTTGACATTTATTAAAAGAAATAGCCCATGTCTCTAAGTAATCAAATGCTATGGTACAGGAAGCCGTTGTCTCTTCCTCAAATTTCGAAATCAGATAATTTATCTTGGTAAGGGTTCTCATTCTTTAACTTCTTCAAATTCATCTTGGTTTGCATGCCAATAAAACTGGCAGTCTTCCTTTCATTGAGACATCTTTGAGTGTCGATTAATATATCTCTTATTTCAGTTATCGATACTTTATTCTTCTCGACGCTTTTCATTTTGTTTTCAAACAGAGCCAAGTTAGACTGCAGAAACGTGAAGTAAATTTCACTGATCGAATTACTGAAAAAATCTGGAATTATTTTAGGATCTCTCTTCGGCGTCAAAAACTGTTTTAATGGACTTCAAAGCTTAAGAATAATCTCACCTGCGCGGATTAACGACAGACATCTTGTTTTTGAGTGAGATAGAAGAGTCTGATGATTAACATCAACGTACAAGTAGAACTCTTTCAGCTTCTCTGTCCTTTCCATGTATATTGAAAAATAATTAAATAGTCTCATGACGATTATTTCAATGTCGACAGTTAAGACTCCAGCAGCGCTCGATACAGCATTGTGATGAATGTGAACAGGGCATGCAATGTTTTCTACATTTTTTCCTGGTTTCTTTTTTAATTTGGTGAAACCCATTCTGCTGGGCGCCTCGATGAAGACCTCCAAAACTGGTGCTGGTACTGTCTCCAAAAAAAGCGATTAGTTTATCTAGTCTTCAATTGTCTAGACAAAACTTTGCGATCGTCTCCGATGTTTCGTTATTCAGCGAATCAAAGTTCAACAGCTTCTCTTGGTTTTCGTCAGTTTCGGTGAAGCATTGAACAACTAAGAGAAACATCTTTTCAGCCTTGTGGTTCGATGCGTCCTGTGCCGTAAAATGAAACATCTTGCAATTGTTTTATGCATTCGGACACGGAGTGTGGTGCGAGAATATTTTTAACAATCGCTGTAGCTTTGGTCCTGGCTGTAGACGGCTTTGTGGCGACTTTGCGGCATTCAGTTTTACGGTACATTCAAGAGAACTGAAGGATTGGTGATACTTGACAAATTTATAGCTTGTTGTTAGTTCTGCAGCAGCAACGAGCAGATATTCCAGGGTAACTTCTTTAATCATGAATGTAGAAACAGGCGTTGATGTCGATGCTACCGCGAATCTATTTGTATGATTCTTCGCAGAAATGTGATGCCTCACATATATCTTACCTGCGTCAGTTATTGAGATACAACAGATACAAATCTCACGCAATGCTGCCTGATCCGTACGTCCTTTCTTGACAAATGACCACTCTTTTGTGGCCGGCCGCGGTGGTCTAGCGGTTCTAGGCGCTCAGTCCGGAACCGCGCGACTGCTACGTCGCAGGTCGCAGGTTCGAATCCTGCCTCGGGCATGGATGTGTGTGCTGTCCTTAGGTTAGTTAGGTTTAAGTAGTTCTAAGTTCTAGGGGACTGATGACCACAGATGTTAAGTCCCATAGTGCTCAGAGCCATTTGAACCACTCTTTTGTGTAATCATCCGGAAAGTGCCGCTTTCTCTTCCCATTCTTAGGAATTTTCCTAAGCTACGATAAGTTTATTAAGACGGTAAACAGTCGACAATAACGCTTTAGTCATCGAAGTACACGTCACCATACACTCCACGCCCTATATACCCGCAGTAAACACTTCAAACATTACTAACCTGTACTCCTTGTTCGTATTACTTTTGGAAAGAATCGTCTTATCAAGACACTATTCAAATAGGAACTGTCTGAGTCTTCCATGTGGCGCTCCTTAAATAGATCCAGTCTCGTACTACTGGAGACTTCTGGTATTTTCTCGAATAATGTCGCAAGATCTAGAAGATGTTGGCATCCTCGATACGCGATACGCAACACGCAACGCTATCTGTCAACATAAATCTGTTGACGTAAATAAAACTGAGGCTTCATTTAGGTGTTGCGCTACCAGATGGCGTTTCCTCAGTACTGTAACAGCATTTTGCAAAATCGGAACAAAATTTGGTCTTGTCGGGACAAGAAGGGCCATAACGGAGACGGTACGGATGTATCGGAACGGATGGCAACCCTACCTCAGAGCTGCAATTGTTCTAAAAGGAACCACCACAATAATCATGTAAATAAATACATAAATATTTATTGTCACAATAAAGAGAGCATAAATTTGAATAGCGCAACTTTCTGTATCTAATCCATGTGCAAAATATAACTTATAGAGACAAATTCAGTCAAAATTTGAAAACAATCAGTAGTTCACCGCATGCAAAAATGGTTCCTACGTTTGCTCGTCTAACTGCTAATCAAAAGGTAAGAAGTAGTTCAAGCTGTAGCCGCTAGAGGGAAGTATCTACTGGAGCCGTAACTGGTAGCTACCGTGTGTATATGCCACGAAATGAGATAATTCTAGGTGGCTTCAAACGGAACTATATCGGCCGAAAAATTAAGGTAGATTCACCTTTATGCTTACACATTATGCTACCATCAGTATTTCTGACTATTCGTCACGAACTTCGTTATTTATACATTTAGTATGTACACTATTGATTGTGTAGGTAATTTGAATACCAATCACTTCTTCATCAAGTAGCTTTACAAATTCAACCGCCCATTTCCGAATATCGACGGGTGTAGACTCTCGGTGTTCTTCACAAAACTAAATACCCATGCTCCTCTCCTTGAAGGAGACATGTCGTTTTTTATTGGCCTTCGCGCGGTTCCCAGGCAGCCATCTTAATAATAATGTCAATTATGACGATAGGAATGTAGGAACAACACCTCACTCAGTCCCCGAGCGAATTATCTATCCGCCGAACTGACCTCGTAGCTACCGAGGCGGACAAAGACGTTTTACAGTTAAATCCATACTTCCCTTCAGCACAGCCGGCGCTTCGCAGTAAACTAACTCACCGCTGCACACAGCCCAAACGTACTTCTGCGCGGCATGGCGGCCAAACGTGGACTGCAGCGGAGCTTTCGTTGCACAGAGTTTTCCTTTACATTAGCAGCAGTCAGTTTCTTTCCTGGATTTCTAGGAAAAATACTCTTGTTTGTCCCATACTTGATGATACATAATATTCTGTGTTCAATTAGCTATCGATCCTGTCAATTTGAGTTGACTGCGCGTCGTTAACTTCAGTGGTGGGTTTCTCAAGAACGGTGGGGTTTTGAGCCAAAATAGCTTAGTTGTGCACAGGTGACCTGCCAAGTATGCGCCGAATCGGTCGGCTGTATCTGAGGCCTTGCCCATGTGAGGCATCAGCCGTTCAATAACATTCCAAAGTTGTTATACAGGACATGGAGAGACACAATAGCAATAATTATTTGCGAAGAACCGTTCAAATTTATTGTACTTACGTCGACCTTAAAAGAGGTCAAAAAAAGCACTGAAAGAGGTGTTACCATTGTGAGCAGTTTGTATACTAAGTAGGGGAACTTACCTAAGAGTGCACAATTAAGCAGCAACCTTAAATATCTGGGTTATTTCAGAAAGAACATTAGGAGAGAGGTAATACTTTTATTGAACTTCTCAGAAATACAAAAAACATGAAATGTGTACTCTTGCGTTCATCTGCGCTTAAGAGTATGCAAAACGTGCCCAAAGAGTATGCATTTAGCAAATATCACAAATAAATGTTATACCACCCTCAAATGAAGAGCGTTGTTTGTACCACCATCTCTCACACTTAATGCACTGGACTGAACTCTCTAGAAATGGCCTCGTCACACCTTGGACAGAAAATAGTCGACTTGTCTGCTGTCACTTCAGATGAAGCAGGCCTCTTCCATCTGCAATGGGATACCTGCTCACAACTGGTTGGTTCAAATGGCTCTGAGCACTATGGGAGGTCATCAGTCCCCTACAACTTAGAACTACTTAAACCTAACTAACCTAAGGACATCACAAACATCCATGCCCGAGGCAGGATTCGAACCTGCGACCGTAGCGGTCGCGCGGTTCCAGACTGAAGCGCCTAGAACCGCTCGGCCACAGCGGCCAGCGCCTCCTCAGAAGCAATGTTCTTTATGGAGCAGGATGCCTCCTCAGTATTAGATCTGTTGCTTTCTGTTAGTATTTCACACCAAAATACAGTTTTCATATGGGGAGGATATCATGACCTCTGATCACCTGACCTGTCGCCTCATCTTTATTGTTTCTTTAGCTTTTGATAAAGACCAGACTTCTGGAGGAGGCACTACTGCTTTTGCTGTATTCTCACTTCCCACAAATCGCGATTTTCCACCTGGGTTATCATTGGAGTTGCTGTTGAAATCTGCCTCTTGGCGTGGAAGTTCTTCTGTTTCACCAGAATTCTGGATTAGTTTTTCCTGGGGTCGATTCGTTACATTAGATTGAAGTATCTCCTCCTCCAAAAACAGGTCGAGGTTAAATGGGTGTGCACCTGTTGCACATAAGAAATTCTTCGCCTTCTGCAGAGTAGTAACTCATTCTTAGGCGTTACGAAATATCACTCAGCGTAACTGCACTCCCTGGGTGGTCATGCATCCATTTGTCAGCTTCAGCTGCGTAAGCGTAAGCAGTTTTCAGTGGTCCAAAGAATCCATGGTCTGGGGACTGACGTTTATGACTGGAGTGTGGTGGTAGGGATAACAAAGTTACGTGATGATCTCGACAATAGAGAACAGCTTGAAGACTGCAATGTGACATGTGATTGTCGAGTATCAAGAGGACTGGATCATTTTTGGTTGATCTGGCATAGACACTGAAGTGCTTTAGTCAGTCAACGAAGAGATAAGAGTTTATGAAACCACTCTCTACTATCATGGAGAGAGCTCCTTCTGGTGCATCTTTGAAGAGCTCAGGCTTCATTCTCTTTCGTTGGAAGACTATGGCTGGAGCTATGAAGAAAACGACAGGATTCATTACACAGACAACTGTGACGGTTTAGCCTCTCTGTAGACAAAACCTTCCCAAACAAACGGGTACTTTTTTGACTTATGTCCTTAGGCATCTTGTTAGGAACAAAAGATATTCCTGACTTATACATGTTAATAATGCAATGAGCAAAAAACATTTCTCTTCTACTACCGGCTTCAATTTAAAAAAAAAAAACTCTCAGTTTGGAATGTAGTGGAAACAATACTCCTGTCTTAAGATATAGCTACCGTGTGTATGCCACGAAATGAGATAATTCTAAGTGGCTTCAAACGGAACCACATAGTCCGAAAGATTAAGGTAGATCCATGATTATGCTTACATTTTACGCTACCATCAGTGCTCCTGACTATTCGTTCACGAACTTCGTTATTTATACATTTTGTACGTACACTATTGTATAGGTAATTGGAATACCAATCACTTCTTCATCAAGCAGCTTTACAAATTCAATTGCCCATTTCCGAATAGCGAGAGGTGTAGACTCTCTCATTTCTCTGGAGTCCGAAGTGTAATATCGTACTGTTGTGACTGACGATTCGCGATTTTTTACATACAAAACTTTTATTGAGGTACGTTGACAAGGTTGATGACTGAAAAACAAACGGAAGGGTAACAATAACGATGCCAGTAAAAGTCTCCTAATTTAGGCAAACAAAAGTTCACTTCTAATTCTTCACGAAGGTTCCTGGTAACACACACATCAGCAAGAGTCCAACTCAGAGACGAAGACGTAATCTTCAGTGGTCGAAGTACGAGAGGTCGGCATCTGGAGTAAACTGAACTTCGGGGCTTGTTCTAGCCACTATATAGCTGCCTCCAGCCAATCAGGTTTTGGCATATACTTCCTGCATGCCGTGGCTTGAGCTCCCCCTGCAGGAAGTAGTGGTCGGAATGTATATTTCCATTACCTTGTATGTGAATAGCCGGTGTTTACCATGGTGCTTTTGGTACGCCTTGGACATAGACAACGCCGTCCTCTGTGGTGTAATTTGGGTTGCCGGCCCTCAGGGGCAATCTTGGCTCCGGCATAACAGGTACTTTTAGCAAATATCTTGGACCCAGTACTGTCCAGCTGCATTGTGTCCTTATTGGAGTCGTGATCCAACTTGTTAGCCTCTGCGTAGTCATACGCCAATTGCATGAGCTGCTTCCTGCTGATACTGTAGAACCTAGCAGCAATGTCCTTGACGTGCTTTACGAATTCTTTTTCCAGCTCGTGTAACAAAAATCCTTTTTATACGTCCCAGTGCCCTAAAACAAAACAAAATCTATAATATTAATATTTTGAACATATTACATGTATTTCTATACCGAACGTTTAACAAAAAAAAAAAAAACCAAAGGCTCTGTTCTCTGTTCACAGCTTTCAGTCTTTGCCTTAAAGGAGACTCCTTCATACCAAATGCAGCGGCAGCCTTTCGCTTACCTCCACTTTCGAATTGTTGTCTGTCCTGATTGAGCAGCTCTTCAGTAAAGATGAGCTTCCTGTACTATTTTCATACTTAATTTGATTTTGAAACAAAATCACACTTCAGACTCCATAACACAAGCAAGATGGTACAAATCTGCAGTTGTGTCTTCAAGGATAGGCAGAAGCAGTGCTTTGTTGATGCTGCACATTTTAGCGATTTTGACCGATATAAATTCACGCTGTAGTATTCTTCTTCGGCATGCCAGTGCAGAAATGTGCACAGAAAGAGCGAAGTGAAATATCCGTACAATGCTCACTTTTTTATATACAAAAGCCGACTTCGGAATTTCCCTTTGTGTGACACCACGTGTACAAGATTCGAGTGCCCATTTTAAGTTCTAGATTCACATATTTCACTGTTCGCGTGGCTTCAACTTAATCTTTGGTTGATTGTATCAATATCCGTTTGTATTGTGATATATTGTGACATTTACTGTAGGTCTCTAGAAGAGCGTAGTGTTCCAAAGGATTGGAAAAGGGCACAGGTCATCCCCGTTTTCAAGAAGGGACGTCGAACAGATGTGCAGAACTATAGACCTATATCTCTAACGTCGATCAGCTGTAGAATTTTGGAACACGTATTATGTTCGAGTAGAATGACTTTTCTGGAGACTAGAAATCTACTCTGTAGGAATCAGCATGGGTTTCGAAAAAGACGGTCGTGTGAAGCCCAGCTCGCGCTATTCGTCCACGAGACTCAGAGGGCCATAGACACGGGTTCACAGGTAGATGCCGTGTTTCTTGACTTCCGCAAGGCGTTCGATACAGTTCCCCACAGTCGTTTAATGAACAAGGTAAGAGCATATGGACTATCAGACCAATTGTGTGATTGGATTGAGGAGTTCCTAGATAACAGAACGCAGCATGTCATTCTCAATGGAGAGAAGTCTTCCGACGTAAGAGTGATTTCAGGCGTGCCGCAGGGGAGTGTCATAGGATCGTTGCTATTCACAATATACATAAATGACCTGGTGGATGACATCGGAAGTTCACTGAGGCTTTTTGCAGATGATGCTGTGGTGTATCGAGAGGTTGAAACAACGGAAAATTGTACTGAAATGCAGGAGGATCTGCAGCGAATTGACGCATGGTGCAGGGAATGGCAACTGAATCTCAACGTAGACAAGTGTAATGTGCTGCGAATACATAGGAAGATAGATCCCTTATCATTTAACTACAAAATAGCAGGTCAGCAACTGGAAGCAGTTAATTCCATAAATTATCTGGGAGTACGCATTAGGAGTGATTTAAAATGGAATGATCATATAAAATTGATCGTCGGTAAAGCAGATGCCAGACTGAGATTCATTGGAAGTTCACTGAGGCTGAAATGCAGGAGGAAATGTAATCCGAAAACAAAGGAAGTAGGTTACTGTGGTGTCACTGCCAGACACCACACTTGCTAGGTGGTAGCTTAAATCGGCCGCGGTCCATTAGTACAGGTCGGACCCGCGTGTCGCCACTGTGTGATCGCAGACCGAGCGCCACCACACGGCAGGTCTCGAGAGAAGTACGAGAACTCGCCCCAGTTGTACGACGACGTTGCTAGCGACTATACTGACGAAGCCTTTGCTCTCATTTGCCGAGAGACAGTTAGAATAGCCTTCAGCTAAGTTAATGGCTACGACTTAGCAAGGCGCCAAATTGTATCAGTGCATGTATCTTACGAGTCTCATTTGTATAGTCAAGAGAGATGTACCACAAGGATTGATTAAAAGTTAAGTATATTCCAAAGATACGTATTTTATTTATAGTATTCAATACGTATCCTGTTCCAGACTTCACCGAGCGAGGTGGCGCAGTGGTTAGACACTGGACTCGCATTCGGGAGGACGACGGTTCAATCCCGCGTCCGGCCATCCTGATTTAGGTTTTCCGTGATTTCCCTAAATCACTCCAGGCAAATGCCGGGATGGTTCCTCTGAAAGGGCACGGCCGACTTCCTTCCCTAATCCGATGAGACCGATGACCACGCTGTCTGGTCTCCTTCCCCAAACCAACCAACCAACCAACCAGACTTGACGCCAGTCGGCGTGTGTGTACGCGTGCCTTTCGGCTTCCTCCTCAATGTGGCGTGACTAGCTTGTTACGCCACAACAGTTACAGTACGCTTGTTCGCCCACTGCTTGAATACTGCTCAGCAGTTTGGGATCCGTACCAGATAGGGTTGATAGAAGAGATAGAGAAGATCCAACGGAGAGCAGCGCGCTTCGTTACAGGATCATTTAGTAATCGCGAAAGCGTTACGGAGATGATAGATAAACTCCAGTGGAAGACTCTGCAGGAGAGACGCTCAGTAGCTCGGTACGGACTTTTGTTAAAGTTTCGAGAACATACCTTCACCGAAGAGTCAAGCTGTGTATTGCTCCCTCCTACGTATATCTCGCGAAGAGACCATGAGGATAAAATCAGAGAGATTAGAGCCCACACAGAAGCATACCGACAATCCTTCTTTCCACGAACAATACGAGACTGGAATAGAAGGGAGAACCGATAGAGGTACTCAGGGTACCCTCCGCCACACACCGTCAGGTGGCTTGCGGAGTATGGATGTAGATGTAGATTAGCGAGTGCTGCGATGAACTCGTACTGTTATAGTAAATTATGGGCTTGAAATTAATTGTGCTCTTTTAAAATTTTTGAGAACACTAGGCCTGTTCTCCTTCAGAACAATCGTTCTCTCATTTCATTATACAATTACGGGACAAATAGCTTATTTCTGAAAGTTTTCGGATGCCAACAAAACTAAATTTTCGTAAGTTACCAGTACGAGTATTTTTGGACACGTAACGCATTTCGTATCAAATCAGCGTTTGTTCCGCCAAAGAATACATCGCCCCTGAATTTGATAGTCTATCAACACAAACATGCGTTTTTGAGAATTTTCGGAAGCTACCATTGTCCTGCGCATAATCTACGAGCAATTTGTAGTAAATCGACGTTGGTGATTTAATTGCTGTAGCACATATTCTAACTAACATACTGTGCTACGTCTAGCTCTCCATTAGACAGGAGAAGTCCCATATATTATCTACATTTATCGTAAAGTAACTCAGCAGGCTTAATTTAAAGTTATTTGTTCACTGCCTTGTAATATAATGCACGAGCTAAAACGCAGCGCCAGACGAATGCTGTTCTCGAACACAGGATGAGCTCGTTGATGTTCATAAGCAGCTGCAAATCGCCTTGACTATTGCCAAACTATTGGCAGCTAAGGTGAATCGGTGTGCTGGAAGAGCTCCCGAGAGTCGTTTCCCTGTGATACCAGTACCAGAGGTAGCTCAATTATTATTCTCTCCTGCGGATCCTGTCTCCTGTGCAGAAAGTACAGGGTTTGTCATTACTCGTTCACCTGACTGCGTGTGGCATATCAGTGCCAGATCTTGGTGTCCTGTACAGACTGGAAAGGGACCAGAGAGCACTCAGGATGTTGCACCGATCCCCCCTAACCTACAAATTCTAGCTGCTGTCTTTCACTGAAACTGAGCCACTGGGACTCGCTTCACCTGTTTTGGGGAAATGTTTGTTCCGGTGTCAGTAGGAGGCAACCATAAAAGCGTACGGGGTCAACTAATTGTCAGCAATTCAACACATATGGCGAATGATGGTACTCCTTAAGCCGTCGGCATACGGAACGAGTTTGCTAACGTTGACGCGGCGCTCTGCGAGTTTTCTGACGTCACTTCAGCTATTTGTCGTTGAGGAGCCATTTCGTCACGTGAAACACAAAATAAGTTCTGCTATATTTAGGCAACGTGCCACGTAAAGTAGAACCAATAAGAAGAGAGAATGCTCTCTACGCGACAAGTAGAAAGCAAGACGCTATGCTGTATTTGTCGTGTTCAGTAGAAGCCCACATTCAGTGGTTTTATACGTTAAACCCTACGAATATTTGCTGTTTCTAAGCACCAGCCCACGGAATGTCTCAAGAACGAATCGCTGTTCGTACGATTTTTTGTAATAAAATGACGGGAAGCGTTATGTTGGTAATTGAAGAATTTTCCTTTTTAATTATTTTCGCGTTATAACTCGCGTGTTATGAGACAAAGTCGTTTTAAGATCTGTTGAAGGAAGTTCCATGAAAACATGTAATTCTTGCTAGGATTTTTTATAGTTAAATGTGAACTTCGCTGCTTTTCATGAGCATTCCAAACTCTGGCACTTTAGTATGAATGCACCTACTTTCAGCCGTAGGGTGCATTTCTTTAGCTCTGCTTGTCACAGAACCATTGTAGTCTCTGGTTTAGTTCTTTCACTTGGCTCAGAACCAAAGGGCAAAGATCAGTTCTGGGGTCAGTGCTGCAAATTGTGAGCTTCGTTGAAACTCGAAGCACAAGGCTGGTCTTCTCAACCTTCTTTGCCAGTCGCTGGTATGACCGAAGTATGACCTCGAAGCCCAGCCGACAGACATCACTGGGTCCAACATGCACCAGAGTCTGCAGTTAGTTGCAGACTGTTTCCTCAGTGGCTCCTGGAATGGTCACTTCAACATGTTACATGAGGCCCCCAGGCATATGCACTGAGTTCACTTGTACATCAGTTCCCCAATCCTACTGTAATCATTGGTGGAGATTTTATCATCCAACAATTAACTGAGACAATTACATTTTTGTTAGTGGTGGGCGTGATAAAAAGACATCACGTGAAATTACTAAATGCCTACTCTGAAAACTATCTAGAACAGAGAGTTAGGAGTCCTGCTCAACATATGGGACGTAATGGCAACAAATAGACCTGGCCTCTTTGAGGATGTCCACATCGAAATTGGTATGTGACCATGATGGGGTTGTGGCAACAATGATTGTCAAACTACATAGTACAACTAAAACAAACTATATACTATATTCAGAAAACTGGATAAAATGGTTCAAATGGCTCTGAGCACTATGGGACTTAACTTCTGAGGTCATCAGTCCCCTAGAACTTAGAACTACTTAAACCTAACTAACCTAAGGACATCACACACATCCATGCCCATGGCAGGATTCGAACCTGCGACCGTAGCTGTCGCACGGTTCCAGACTGTAGCGCCTAGAACTGCTCTGCCACTCCGGCTGGCACTAGATAAAAAATCAGTACTGTCATATCTCAATAAGGAACCTGAAACTTTCAGCACAGGGCAGGAGCATGTATAGAACTACGCCTCAATTTTAAAAGAATAACTGACAATGCACAGGGTAGATATGTACCCAGTAGAACAGTTCATAATGAAATGGAACTTGCATGACATACAGTCAATGTAAAGAAACTTCTAAAGAAACATGGATTACTGCATATTAGGGATAAAACAAAGTACTGGTTGTAGATTGAGAGATACTGAGTTAAACGCGTTTGGCTGTCACGTGAGCAGTGCGTAATGCCTTCAGTGACTACCATACCAGACTATTGTCAAAAATATTTCACAAAACCTAAAGAAGTTCAGGTCGTATGTAAAGGCTGTTAGTAGCATTAAAATTCGTGTCCAGTACCTAGCGCATGAGACAGGAACTGAAATTGAGTGTAGCTAAGCAAAAGCTGAAACACTTAACTCAATTTTCAAATGTTCCTTTCCAAATGAAAACCCAGAAAAATTACTCCAGTTTAATCTTCGTACCACTGAAAAGACGAATGTCTCAGTGGTGTTGAGAAACAGGTAAAATCGTTAAAATTGAACAAAGCACCAGAGCCCTACGGAATCACTGTCAGATTCTTTACTGAATTTGTGGCAGAGTTAGCCCCTCTTCTAACTACACTGAAGAGCCAAAGGAAGAGGTACACCTACCTAATATCGTATAGGTTCCCCGCGAGCAAGCAGAAGTGCCGCAACACCACGTGACATGGACTTGACTAATGTCTGAAGTTGTGCTGGAGGGAATTGACATCATGAACCCTCCAGGACTCTCCATAAATCTGTAAGAGTACGAGGGGTGGAGATCTCTTCTGAACAGCACATTGCAAGGCATCCCAGATATGCTCAATAATGTTCATGTCTGGGGAGTTTGGTGGCCAGCAGGAGTGTTTAACTCAGAAGAGTGTTCCTGGAGCCACTCTGTAGCAATTCTGGACATGTGGGGTCTCGCACTGTCCTGCTGGAAATGCTCAAGTCCGTCAGAATGCACAGTGGATGTGTGTGGATGCAGGTGATCAGACAGGATGCTTACATACATGTTACCTGTCAGAGTATCAGATGTCCTGTATCACTGCAACTGCACATGCCCCACACCATTACAGAGCCTCCACCATCTTGAACAGTCCCCTGCTGACATGCAGGGTCTGTGGATTCATGCGGTTGTCTCCAAGCCCATACACACCAATCCACTCGATACAATCTGAAATGAGACTCGTCTGACCAGGCAACATGTTTCCAGTCATCAATGGTCCAATGTCAGTGTTGACAGGCCCAGGCCTAGCATAAAGCTTTGTGTTGTGCAGTTATCAAAGGTACACGAGTGGGCCTTTGGCTCCAAAAGCCCATATCGAAGATGTTTTGTTGAATGGTTCGCATGCTGACACTTGTTAATGGCCCAGCATTGAAATCTGCAGCAATCTGCCAAAGGGTTGCACTTCCGTAATGTTGAACAATTCTCTGCAGTCATCATTGGTCCCGTTCTTGCAGTATCTTTTTCCGGCCACAGTGATGTTGGAGATTTGATGTTTTGCTGGATTCCTGATATTCATGGTACACTCGTGAGATTGTTGTATGGGTAAATTCTCACTTAATCACTACCTTGGAGACACTGTGTCCGATCGCTCATGTGTCGACTATAACACAACATGCAAACTTAATTAAATCTTCATAACTTGCCGTTATTGCAGCTGTAATCGATCTGACAACTGCGCCAGGTGCTTGTTTTATATAGGCGCTGTGCACTGTAGCTGCGCGGTCTAGGGGCACCTTATCACGGTCTGTGTGGCTCCTCCCGTCGGAGATTTGAGTCCTCCCTCAGTCATGGGTGTGTGTGTTGTCCATAGCATAAATTAGTTTAAGATAGATTAAGTAGTGTGTAGGCTTAGGGACTGATGACCTAAGTAGTTTGGTCCCAAAACACCTAACCACAAATTTCAGTTTTACTTCTATAGGCGTTGCTGACCGCATTGCCATATTCTGCCTGTTTATATATGTCTGTAATTGAATATGCATGTCCATACCAGTTTCTTTGGCGCTTAGGTGTATAATCTAATGCAGATCCCTTGAACAAAAAATGGTGCCCAGTTCTTCGTAAAAGGCAGAGGTCACACCCATCTACGAGAAGGGTCACAGAAATGATCCACAAAACTACTGTCCAATATCGTTGACGATTGCTGTAGAATCTTAGAACATATTATGAGTTCAGATATAATGAAGTATCTTAAACAGAATGACCTCCTCAGTGTCAACCAGCATGGATTCCAAAAACATCGATCATGTGAAACCCAACGTACTTTTCTCACATGACATAATAAAAGCTTTGCATCAAAGCAGTCAGGTAGATGCAGCAGCTCTTGATTTCCAAAAAGCATTTGATTCAGTATCAAACCTATCTATGCTTATTGTCAAAAGTATGATCATATGGGATGTCAAGTGAAATTTGTGACTGGATCGAGAACTTTTTGGTAGGGAGGACGCAGCATGTTACCTTGGATGGACAGACACCATCAGATGTAGAAGTAACTTCTTGAGTACCTCAGGGAAGTGTGTTGGGATCTTTGTTGTTCGTATTGTACATTAATGACCTTGCAAACAATATTAATAATAAACTCAGGCTTTTTGCAGATGATGCAGGTATCTATAAGTATTATGTAAAAGAAGCTGCATAAATATTCAGCTAAGTTTTGATAATATTTCAATGATGTGCAAAGATCGGCAACTTGCTTTAAATGCTCAGAAATGTAAAATTTTGCACTTCACAAAATGAAAAACGTAGTATCCTATGATTGTAATATCAATGAGTTACTGCTGGAATTGGCCAGCTCGTACAAATACTTGGGTTAACTATTTGTAGGGATATGAAATGCATTGATCACATAGGTTCAGATGTGGATAAAGTAGGTGGTAGACTTCTGTTTATCGATAGAACACTGGGGAAGTGCAGTCAGTCTACAAAGGAGATTGCTTACAAATCACATGAGCGACCAGTTCTAGAATATTGCTCAAGTATGTGAAACCCGTACCAGATAGGACAAACAGGTTTTATTGTATGTATACAGAGAAGGACGTTACGAATGGCCACAGGCTTGTTTGATCCATAGGAGAGTGACACAGAGGTACTGAAGGAACTGAACTGGAAGATTCTTGAAGACAGACGTAAATCATTCCGAGAATGTCTATTGCTAAAGATATTAGGTTAAGCTGACCAGTACTAAGTTACAAGTACTCATTCTGTACATAATGTAACCAAATGGCACCAAATAAAATTCAGTCGTTCTCTACCACACAGCACAGACGAGATATACCTGGTTAAATAAAGAGTTAAGAGCGATGATTTTGGTTTGTTATATTAAGACTGTCGGACAGGAAACAACTTGTAATTCGACTCTAAAATAAAAGATTATGGTAAGAGAACATGTCACTGCTGCACAATTGATGGTCTGCTCCCCATCATCGTGCTCAGAAATTTTCTCCAAGAAGGGACAAGATGCTACAATTGTCAGTTTTGATGTACCGGTAATTGATTCAATGAATATTAAAACAAAAAATGATTCAAATAGCTCTGAGCACTATGGGACTTAACTTCTAAGGTCATCAGTCCCCTAGAACTTAGAATTAAACAAACATTACTAAACTAAGGACATGACATACATCCATGCCCAAGGCAGGATTCAAACCTGCGACCGTAGCGGCCGCGCGGTTCCAGACTGTAGCACCTAGAACTGCTAGGCCAACCCGGCCGGCGAATGTTAAAACAGCAGCTCAAACATTTTTGTCTATAAACATGTTGCAAGCACTAAGCCTACCGACTACAGTTTACATACGAACTCTGCAAACAAAATGTTGGTGGTGCTCAGCCAATAGATTTTATGATACTGGAATTAGAGTGTTGGTTAGCACACTGTTAGTTCTCTTTGCAGTTTGTGTCAGTTATGTGCAGTAATTAAGGAAGGTTGATATGTTCAACAACTTAAAATACTGTATTGTTGTATGTCACTTTCATGTCTAGTCTGAGTTTACCAGAAACACAGGATGTCTGTGATGATGGCTATACAACATCTCATTCAGCCTACATTTTCGTTATAATGACACCCCCTACACTTTAGACAGATTTGTGAAGCATTGATTACCTATTCCTGAGATGGATAAACAGTTTTTTAATGTTGTGTTTGATTATGATACCCCTAAATTAGTATAGGGAACAGTGGTTGCTACTGCCTTTTATGGTACCATAAAGAAATGTCTTCAGAGGTGTTTCTATCAAGCCGTGGCCACAAAAGTTCCCCTTTTGAAAATTTTCTCTGTCACAGTTTTAAATTTTAGTTAGAATACTGTAACCAATCACAGGTCACTATGATGCCAAATTGTCATACTGCATGCACAAACTAATTGACACTTGGCACGTGGCTGATGCGATTGACCGTAAAGGCATTTCCCATTTACATTTGCTCCCATCAGCCACCACACCAAGTGTCAACTTAGTTTTCATGAATCTTACGCCCTCCTGCTGTATTATGAAAACACATCTTTAAATCAGCATTGACAGAATGATTATGCAGCAAATTTTATTTCATATATCCTTTAAAAAGACTCTTGAATAAACAGATTGCTACAGAAATTTTCATTTGTCATTGTAGCAATAGCAGCTATTTTTGTCAAAACTGCAATGGTGAAATAAATGCAAACCTTAATATAATATCCATTTACCTTCTAAATGCTATTCAAATGGCTGTAGGCAAATTTTGTCATTAAGTCTTCCAGAAATTTTCGTTTTTTGCTATATCCAGATATAAGGTGAACCACTGGATGATTTTTGCTATCTGACCTATATTTTTTTGGTGAGCAAAATTTAAAAAAGATTGTCATTCTTAAAAATAAATGGTAGTAAGTAACCATCCAGTTCATTCAGTTTTGCATATTTTCATGTGTTCTTATATAGCTCTTGATATCAATGTCAATAATGTATTTTTGTGTCACAGATAGGCACAACAAAAAAACTTTCGCAATTACAGCTTTCAGCCATTGGCCTTCATAAACAATAGACACACATAAACTCACACACATGACTGCAGTCTCAAGCAACTTAAACCACACTGCCAGCAGCAGTGCCAGTTCATGATGGAAATGGCAACTGGGTGGTGGTAAGGAGGAGTCTGGGGTGGGGAGGGATAGTATGGTGGGGATGGTGGACAGTGAAGTGCTGCAGGTTAGACGGAGGGCAGAAGACAGATGGGGAGGGGGAAAGAGGGAAGTCATGGAAAAGGAGGGAAATAAAAAGACTGTGTGGTGGTGGTATGATGGCTGTGTAGTGCTGGAATGGGAACAGGGAAGAGGCTGGATAGGTGTGGACAGTGACTAATAATGAGAGGTAATCATGCCCTGAAATGAGAAATGTCCTGTCTACTATCCTCCCACAGAGGTATTCTGCCATCCACTGAACCTACACAATATACTCGTCCATCCTTACACAACCCCTGCTCCCAATCCCTTACCTCTTGACTCATAATCCTGTAATAGACCTATACACAAGACTTGTCCCATACATCCTCCTACCATCACCTGCTCAGTCCATCACTAACATCACTTATCCCATCAAAGGCATGGCTGCCTGTGAAGCCAGTCACGTGGTCTACAAGTTAAGCTGCAACCACTGTGCTGCATACTATGTAGGTATGACAACCAACAAGCTGCCTGTCAGCATAAATGGCCACTGATAAACTGTGGCCAAGAAACAAGTGGACCATCCTGTTGCTGAACATGCTACGAAACATGATATCCTTCATTTCAATGACTGCTTCACAGCCTGTGCCATATGGATCCTTCCCAACAACACCAGCTTTTCTGAAATGCGCAAGTGGGAACTTTCCCTGCAATATCCCGTAACCCTCCTGGCCTGAACCTTTGTTAGTCACTGTCCTCTCCCATCCAGCCCCTTCACTGTTCCTATTCCAGCACTACACAGCCATCATCCCACCACCACACCCAGTCTTTTTATTTCTCTCCTTTTCTGTGACTTCCCCCCTCCCTCTCCACAACTCTCTTCTGCCCCCTGTCTAACCTGCAGCACTTCACTGTCCACCACTCCCACCATACTATCCCTCCCCCTCCCCACCCCAGCCTCCTCCTTACCCCCACCCAGTCACCACTCCCATCATGCACTGGTGCTGCTGCTTGTAGTGTGGTTTCAGTCGCCTGAGACTGTAGACGTATGTGTGAGCTGCGTTTGCATGAGTGTATGTGTGTGCATGTATGTGTATTATTGATGAAGGCCAGTGGCCAAAAGCTTTAATTGTGAAAGTCTTTTTGTTGTGCCTATCTGTGACTCAGCATCTCTGCTATATGGTGAGTAGCAACTTTCCTTCTCATAATATTGTAACATTCCATCCCAGATTTTCCATTGTTGATAATACATTTTTGTGTCATTTATTATGTTTGCTGCATAGAAGTTGAGTTATGGTCTTGCAATTTCCCATAGAATTATTTTGGATTGTGAACCTTCTTCATTATTAGTAAAGTCTTATCATTTTCCTGTTTTTGCAGGTACGGAAAGGAGGCGGTGTTCTACATAAATGGGGAGAAGTATACTGGTAAGTACATTCTAATATCAGATTGATACCCTTTTGCATAATTCTGCTTACCCTTTCTATAAATTTCACAAACTATTATGGGCTGTCAGCTGATTAAAATCATTAGCAATGAGATTTAAGATGCTCAAAGTGAGGCCTAAATAATTCTTATGTTTTTGAACTGTTTGTGGGATATTGTTCCAGTTATAAAATAGTGTAATATACAATGGCAACCTGAGAAACTAGGTCACAGATAGGCACAACAAAAAGGCTCTCCCAATTAAAGCTTTCGGCCATTAAGGCCTTTGTCAACAACACACACACACACACACACACACACACACACACACACACACACACACACACTCAAGCAAATGCAACACACACACACAACTTCAGTCTCAGGCGACAGTGTGGTTTCAGTTGCCTGAGACTGCAGTCATGTGTGTGAGTTGCAATTGTGTGTGTGTGTGTCTATTGCTGATGAAGGCCTTAATGGCTGCAAACTTTAATTTTGAGAGTCTTTTTGTTGCCTGTCTGTGACTCAGCATCTCCACTATATGGTTAGTAACAACTTTCCTTCTCATATATTGTTACATTCCATACTGGGTTTTCCATTGTTTCATTTCAACCTGAGAAACTGTAATATCATTTTTTTTTATTTCCATGAGACATTAATTTTTTTTCAACATTCCATTTGGTGGCCCATGTGTGTGCACCTCTCAAGTTTTTTGTAGTCTCTGCTCAGCAATGTAGCTCTCTCTGTGTAAACTGAGTGGAGTCACCTATTTACTGCTCTAACTATCCATGTACAGCCTTTAGAGCATCAGCAATGTAGAGGCTGTACAGCAAGAGGCTGGGAATAGAGCCCTGTGACATTCGAGCTCCCCAAGTAGTATTGTATTTATGTGCTATCCCCAACACACACATGGAAGATTCTGTTTCAGAGGCAGAACTGCAAAAGGCAGATATGTGATGCTGGAACCAACCATTACAACAATTGCTGTAGCTATTGCTTGTTTGTCCAGGCGATCTGTGATTCACAGATTTGAACACTTTGGATACATTTGAGAGAACCACCCCAAGGTACTCATGATGATTCATGGTTGCCATCATATGCTCCACCAATTGTAGCATTTGGCATGTTGTGCATATCCAGGACATGAGTTGGTCACCTGGCAGTATGTCTTCTGTGAGATGCTGTAGCAACTTCCTGGGATAGATTCACTTGAACACCTCAAGAGGACTGTGAGGAGACTGGCTGGTTAGTAATTGTGCACCAGTTGAGGATCCTTGCCACTCTTAAGAAATGTAACCACTCCCATACATTTCTAGATATCAGTTATAATGGGAACACAGGATGCTGTTGAAGATTTTCAGTTAGATTCAAATAACATCTGATGGTTGTTATTTCAGCAGCACACTATTCAACTGATCTTGGCCTACTTTCTTGGTGTTATGCTGACAGAGCTGCTGCTCAGCATATTATTTTTAGATCGTTGTGCTGACATCGTTGTCTGCTCGAACTTAAAAAAGTCAGTACAGGCACTGTTCCTTCTGGAAAATATGGTCTCCATGTGCAGGGTTACTAATTTACATGCAGCTCCCTTACATTGTGACAGCCTTGACTGCACAGCCTATCACAGTAAAATCTTTATAAACCTCCAGGCCCTGCTGCTGTCAGTTCTGTGCATGGCATTCATGCCATCACAGCTCTGAGATGATGCTCATTGACACCTACCTTGATGTAGTAGCTTCTCTGTTGCCAGAAACCTGATGTGATGCCATTTGAAAAAAAAAAAAAAAAAAAAAAAACATGTAGTTATTCATCGTGATCATATTAAATATCTGTGGTGTCTGTTGCAAGGGAAGTTTATTGGCCTCTGCTGCACCCCTGGAGTGCCAGTCCTTGTTCTTGATCACATGAAGTCTGTGCAGTGGCAGTTGCAAGGGAAGTATCAGGGCTGCTGCAGTGCCCTTGGGGTATTAGTTTCGATTGCTTCAAGTACTAAATGACTAAAAGTGAAGTAATACCCCCTCAGCACCTACAGTATCCATGACCAGGTGTCATACAGAAAGTATTGTTGAAGACAGTGTCATATTTCTCTCGAATGATGCCTTGCAGCTGTGACAATTGATTGGTGAGACTGCATCATGGATTTCAGTGTGTAAGACCACCAGGAGATGATCTGACATAATGGTCCAATGCATCAAAATAATGATGGAGTGATCCACTTCCTTTGGAAAGGCAGTGTCCAGGATGTAAGAATTGCAACAATTGTTTGGGTAGATAGTGGGGTCATGTGCTCCCAGAACTATCACATAATGTATGCAAGTCACTTGGATTGGATGAGAGCACAAATGTTGACTTGATGTTGAAGTTCCCTGCAACGAAGAGCTTCCACCAAATGGTAAGCAACAAGGGCTGGCACTGTGTTCTGCCTGTGAAGGATGCCCACGAAGGATGGAGTGAAAAGTTGGGAAGTCTATGCAGTTCATATCCACTGCAGAGAAAAATGTCAGGTGGCAACACATTTGAAACCACCACTGCTGCCTCTCTATAAGAGTCAAGCATCTGCATTTGTTGTCACTCAATATCCAAAGTCTGCTTCATGCCCCTACTAAGTATGTAGACCCAATCTTTGTTGAGATTGTTACAATTTAATGTAGTTTTTAACACATCTTTTGTAATAATATCCCAATGTGAAGACTTGCAGTTTGAACTTCAGTATGTGATGTTCCTGTTCAAGAAAAGTGGCAACGGAAGGTAGATATTGCTATTAGATTCAATAGTAACAATGTTAATCAAAATTATGGTTACATATTTAATGTAAGACAAGCAAAAACAAGGATGAATGTTTGTCACTTAAGTGAAGGTAGAACTGGCACTTAAAAAAAAAGGTGCTGGCCCCTCATCCACCATGATCTCATTTGGTGCTGCTACAGACTGCTCTGCCTGAAGATAGTAAGTTCACCTTCCCATGCATGCATCACTTCAGCCTTCCTCTAGGAGGGTGTAGATACTCTAACTCGTCCATAAAAACAGAACACAATAATAACCCTGACATTCAGCTGATTTACTTGTGAAAAAAATATTGTTCAAAAAAACTTTTTTGCATCAACAAAAGCTTCATACTGCATACTTAGTATCCCAAGTTATAATACATATTTTAACAAGGAATTTTGTGCAGGTCAAAGTATAGTCAACAAAGATCATTGTACAATGAGAGTCAATGCAAATAGTTACAGTGAAGATCAAACAATGGAAAATCCGGAATGGAAAATAAGAATATTACGAAAAGGATACTTGCTACTCACCATATAACAGAGATGCTGAGTCGCAGATAGACACCACAAAAAGACTGTCAGAAAGTGAGCTTTCAGGCAATAAGGCCTTCTTTGTAATTAGACAACATAAACACACACACACACACACACAAACACAAACACAAACACAACTCACAACACATGACAAGTCTCTGGCAGATGAAGTCAGACTGTGAGCACGCACTGTGTGTGTGTGTGTGTGTGTGTGTGTGTGTGTGTGTGTTGTGTGTGTGTCCAATTTCGAAGAAGGCCTTGTTGGCTGAAAGTTCCCTTTCTGACAGTCTTTTTGTTATGGCTATCTGCAGCTCACCATCTCTGCTATATGATTAGTTTCAGTGAAGGGGAATATATCATTTGTAATTAGGAATGCTGCTCTTTATTGCAGTGGGATCACCTCAAAAGAGGAATCTCATCAACACTCAGCAGGTAACAAAATTATTGTAGCATAATGGTGTTTTCTTTGGATACAAGTAGCATGTACCCTTATAACGATGCTATATTCTTGAACATTACTTAAAGTAACTTAAATGGGCCTGGAGATCATGTTATGGATGAAAACAACAGTTTCCAACTTCGCAAAATTTATTGACAACTGAGCTGCATACTCATCACGTTAACAAAGCACTGACTGACATACTTCACTGATCTCTTTGACTGACAAAACAACAACTCAACAACTAACCCCAAAAAACTGACCTGCTGGCAGCATCGCAGCTTTGCTTTATATAGAATTTTAACAATAAATTATAAAAAAATCCATTATTAAATTTGTAGAATTTCAATGTTACAATTAAAATTTACAAAATGTAAAGAAACTGATGTTACAGCTGAATAAGGTAAAAAATACAATATTATTTGATGTAATTTTTATTGTATCATCACTAGTTTTAAATATGAAAATCGATCTGTACTTTAATTACAATAATGTCTCTTGTATTATTTTAGTTATATAATTAATTACAATTTGAATTTGGATACTAACATTCAATGACATTAAAAATGTTGTGCTTTATCTGACTGCATATAAGAAAGTTACAAATAAGACCTCAAATTCTGAAAAAATGGAAAATTGTGTGATGTAAACAATTGGAGAGTTAATTAGAAATGTAATTACAAAGAATATTAATTACAGAGGAGAACATAAAAATAGATAACAAATGAAAACACATCACTTGGTAATAACTTTTAAACCATTTCTCAAGATAAAGATGTTTTCTGTGTTTACTTTTTTTCAATTCTAATTATGATAATTAGTGGTGCCAGCCACTTATGCCAACATTTCCACGGCCTTTCTACAATCCACTGACAATTATGATAATATACATTTTTCCAGAACATTCTACATGCGTTCACAATGAATATCAAGTGTTTTAACAAATTAGTCAGAATGATGTATATATATATATACAAAGATGATGTGACTTACCAAACGAAAGCGCTGGCACGTCGATAGACACACAAACAAATACAAACATACACACAAAATTCAAGCTTTCGCAACAAACTGTTGCCTCATCAGGAAAGAGGGAAGGAGAGGGAAAGACGAAATGATGTGGGTTTTAAGGGAGAGGGTAAGGAGTCATTCCAATCCCGGGAGTGGAAAGACTTACCTTAGGGGGAAAAAAGGACGGGTATACACTCACACACACACACACATATCCATTGTGTCTCTATATGTGTGGATGGATATGTGTGTGTGTGCGAGTGTATACCCGTCCTTTTTTCCCCCTAAGGTAAGTCTTTCCGCTCCCGGGATTGGAATGACTCCTTACCCTCTCCCTTAAACCCCCACATCCTTTCGTCTTTCCCTCTCCTTCCCCTCTTTCCTGATGAGGCAACAGTTTGTTGCGAAAGCTTGAATTTTGTGTGTATGTTTGTATTTGTTTGTGTGTCGATCGACGTGCCAGCGCTTTTGTTTGGTAAGTCACATCATCTTTGTTTTTAGATATATTTTTCCCATGTGGAATGTTTCCCTCTATTAATATATATGTCGATAGACACACAAACAAACACAAACACACACACAAAATTCAAGCTTTCGCAACAAACTATTGCCTCATTAGGAAAGAGGGGAAGGAGAGGGAAAGATGAAAGGATGTGGGTTTTAAGGGAGAGGGTGAGGAGCCATTCCAATCCCGGGAGCGGAAAGACTTACCTTAGGGGGAAAAAAGGACAGGTATACACTCGCACACACGTACATATCCATCCACACATATACAGACACAAGCGGACATATCATATATTTTTCCCACGTGGAATGTTTCCCTCATTATATATATATATATATACAAAGATGATGTGACTTACCAAATGAAAGTCCTGGCAGGTCGACAGACACACAAACAAACACAAACATACACACAAAATTCAAGCTTTCGTAACAAACTGTTGCCTCATCAGGAAAGAGGGAAGGAGAGGGAAAGACGAAAGGATGTGGGTTTTAAGGGAGAGGGTAAGGAGTCATTCCAATCCCGGGAGCGGAAAGACTTACCTTAGGGGGGAAAAAAGGACGGGTATACACTCGCACACACACATATATCCATCCACACATATACAGACACAAGCAGACAGATTTAAAGACAAAGACAAGGAAACTCTTTGCCTTTAAATGTGTCTGCTTGTGTCTGTATATGTGTGGATGGATATGTGTGTGTGTGCGAGTGTATACCCGTCCTTTTTTCCCCCTAAGGTAAGTCTTTCCGCTCCCGGGATTGGGATGACTCCTTACCCTCTCCCTTGAAACCCACATCCTTTCGTCTTTCCCTCTCCTTCCCTCTTCCCTGATGAGGCAACAGTTTGTTGCAAAAGCTTGAATTTTGGAATTTTGTGTGTATGTTTGTGTTTGTTTGTGTGTCTGTCGACCTGCCAGGACTTTCATTTGGTAAGTCACATCATCTTTGTTTTTAGATATATTTTTCCCACGTGGAATGTTTCCCTCTACTATATATATATATATATATATATATATATATATATATATATATATATATATATATATATATATATATATATATATATATAAAGACACACAAAGAAGGCCTTAGTAAGCACAAAGTTGTCCGATAATTATCTCAGGATGCACATGAAAGAAAGGTGGTATCAGACATTGCATTTGAGTTTTGGGGAAGGCTGTATCATTATGCAACCCACCCCCCCCCCCCCCCCCCCCCCAGCCACTCTTACTATTACTTGTATGAATGACTGCTAAATATGTATATAAATACATATACACAATTCAAAAAAATCAAAAAAAGTTTTCTTTTCTTAGCTGTCACTCCAGACACTTGTTTGCATTGCACATCTTAAGGAATCGGCAGCTCACAGTCATTAGTCCTTTTACACTGTCCATCTTGTGTCTGCAACCCCTCTTTGCCTGGCAGTCTCTATGCTGAAATAGTACAGTCCACTATTAGTTTCACAGTTTTTCAATTTTCACTTCCAGGTCCGATAAAGATCTTGGATATAGTTCTCTATGTAGGAACAGGGATGAACTCATTACTCAATGGACTCATGTAGATTACAATTAGGTCACACCAGTTATTAATACATCAAAAGCACTCACATATTACCCTATACTATTAGCATATTTACAAACAAAATCACATAAAATTAAGCATCTCTAAACTGTAAAGATTTAGCTGTATACAGATTAAAGTCAATGAACCAAAAATGAATTATATATGAATCCTTTATTTTTGATTAATATATCAATATATTCCACTATACAGTATATTTGACCCCCCAGATCTCATTTAACTCTTTATCATATCAAACGAACTCACAGTCATCAGTCCTTTTACACTGTCCATCTTGTGTCTGCAACCCCTCTTTGCCTGGCAGTCTCTATGCTGAAATAGTGCAGTCCACTATTAGTTTCACAGTTTTTCAATTTTCACTTCCAGGTCCGATAAAGATCTTGGATATAGTTCTCTATGTAGGAACAGGGATGAACTCATTACTCAATGGACTCATGTAGATTACAATTAGGTCACACCAGTTATTAATACATCAAAAGCACTCACATATTACCCTATACTATTAGCATATTTACAAACAAAATCACATAAAATTAAGCATCTCTAAACTGTAAAGATTTAGCTGTATACAGATTAAAGTCAATGAACCAAAAATGAATTATATATGAATCCTTTATTTTTGATTAATATATCAATATATTCCACTATACAGTATATTTGACCCCCCAGATCTCATTTAACTCTTTATCATATCAAACGAACTCACAGACAATTCATCATCACACCATCTTGTCATAACAAACTTTTCACAAAATGTCTTTTGTCACAGTGCAACTTGTCAGTTTAGTAACACATGTACATCTTTAACATTGCCCATTTGTATATCTCATTAGCAAATTCATAAAATCATGGCCATGCCTGTAATTCTCAAAGAATCACCCATAGATCAAATACATGCTCTTCAGAGTATAACTACAATAATTTGTCAATCACTACTGTATGAAAGTCAAATTTAGCACACAGTTTACATTTCCAAATTATTCCTCAAATAATGTCACTCAATAGTCATATATATTACATAAAGAAAACTTATACCACAGAGAATGGATAGTATTTTCAGTAAAAGATAACTTCATTACAGGTTTACAAATGAGTAAAAGATGTAGCATCCAAAACCAAAAAGAAGAAAATAGAATGCTACATAGCTTGGAGACCTAGTGCTCACAAGACACTTAACACAAAGAATTGGTGTCCTCCTGAGGGATTTTATATCATCCCATTTTTTCTTAGTGTTTGACACTTGCTTATGAGGTTTCAGTTTTGTTATGTTATGTAGACCAAATAACCTTCCAGACTTTGGATACACTAACCTGTATGCATTTGGGTCTGACATAGGCTGAATTTTGAATGGACCAATATATAAGTAAAAGAATTTCTTTAATTCATTACTTATAGCCTTGGATTTTTCATGTGTTTTCACCAGGACCAGATCATCAATTTTAAAATTTGTAGGTTTCAACTTCTTATCATGTTTGTTTTTTCTCAGTTTCCCCTATTATTCCATTACTTTCTTGACTATTTGTTCTCTTCCCTGTGGACTCATAGCCTTACATACTGGGAATTCAATTAATTTATTGATCAGGTTTGGTGGTTTCTCGTGATACCAGTAGATGAATGCTGCAAGCCATTCAGTATATCTTCAAAGCTGTCTATGTACTCTATCCAACTTACATGATTTTTTATACAATAAGTTCTAAATAATCTCCCTATTTCTCTCATGTAACAGGGGTGATAAGCAGATATCAGAATATGGTTTATGTTCTCATCCTCATCAAATGTTTTGCTGACTGTGGTGGCTGAGCAGTTCTAGGCACTTCAGTCTGGAACTGCATGACTACTACGATCGCAGGCTTGAATCCTGCCTCAGGCATGGATGTGTGTGATGACCTCAGATGTTAAGTCCCATAGTGCTCAGAGCCATTTGAACCATTTTTTTCAACAAATGTTTTCCAAAGTTTAGAAGTTAATTGTGCTCCATTGTCAGAAAGTATGCTCTTTGGTTTTCCTACCTTGTGAAATAGTCTCTTCTAATTTTCAAAATTATGTTCTTACTGGTTCCTTTCTTCAATGGATATAGTTTAATGAATTTTGAAAAAATATCCACATGACAAATATGTAACAAAATCCTCCTTTAGCCTTAGGCAATGATCCATAAAGATCAACTACTACAAGTTGTAGTTGTTCTTTTGGCAAGATGTTTTGCATATATCCTTTGCAGGTTTGCTTACTAACTTTTACCCTTTGGCACCTGTCAAATTATAGATAATTGCTTTCTCACTCTCCTGGCAATATTGTAAAAGTATACATTTTCTTCATCTTTTGTATACTTTACTGTGTAGTTGAACTGCTGGAGGAATAGTGCCCACCTGGGTATCCTGCTCTGATGCAAAGTACGCTATTGTATATAGTACAAAACCTTATGGTCTGTGTATACTACTACTTGATGTCCCAATAGGTAATTATTGAACTTTGTGAGAGCCCAACAGACTGCTAACATTTCTTTTTCGGTGACAGTATAAGACTTCTCATGTTTTTGCAAAGTTCTGCTGGCAAAAGCTATTGATCTATGTTCCATCACACCATCGACAATCTTCTCTTGGAACAAATGAGCTCCCAGTCCACAGTCACTGCCATCAGTCATAATGCAAAATGGCTCTGTAAGATCAGGTCTGTATAACATTTTAATATTGCACATTTGTTTCTTGATGTTGTTGAATGCTTCCTGACAATCCTTGTCCCATACCCAAATGGTGTTCTTCTTCAACAATTTGTTCAAACATGGTGCATTTAAAGCTTGATTGCTGACAAACTTCCAGTAGTAGCCAAAAATTTCATAGAATGATTTAAGTTGTCTCTTAGTCTTGGGCACAGGAAATTTTGCAGTGGCTTCAAGTTTTGCTTCATCAGGCAAGATTCCTTCTTCTGAGCTGGTATGTCTAAAAATTTGAGCTGTCTAACTCCAAATTTGCACTTCTTTAGTTTTAATGACGTCCCTCCCTGCCTCAATCTGTAACACAGTTCACCCAACAAATGTATATGTTCTTCCTAACTCTTTCCTATATTACAAGTATGTCATCAATACAAAGGATTAATTTACTTAACAGTCCTTTTCCTAGAACAAAATCCAATGCTCAGATAAATTCAGCAACCGATGCATTAAGGCCAAATGGTACAACACAATAGCAAAAACATCTTCCACCATACAAAAATGTGGTATATTTTCTAGACTGAACCTCCAATGGTACCTGATGGAAACCCACTGTTAAGTCTAAACTAGATATGTATTTCATATGTTCAAACTTATGTAATAATTCATCTCATGGTAATCAGTTTCCCTTTCAAGATATTTGTTTAAATGTCTTCAATCAAGCCCAAGTCTTAACCACCATCACATTTGGAAACTACCACCAACGGGTTATTGAATGCACTATTGCACCTTTCAATTACTTCCCACTCTTCCATCTTTTTTAGTTCTTTCTCCAAAACTTTTCTTTTTGAGATGGGTACTCCATATGGTTTGATGAAAAATGGTTTGTGAGGTTTTAGTTTAAGTCTACATTCATAGTTTTTTCACTTTCCCAGGTTTCTCACAAAACACATCTTTATATACCTAACTGATCTGTCTGTTCTCCATCTAGACTTCCAGCTTCTTTTAGTTTGGTGGCCACTAATTCAGCATATTTGTTTTCACCACATTCTTCTTCATTGTCTTCATCATTAACATCAATCTTTTCATTTGCACAAATCATTCTTCTAATTTGAAAATTGTTCTCTAGGCAATTTTGGATGATTAGTTCAGTCACATGTGTTACATCTGTCTTTGGTTTGGTAAGCCTTAACCTTTTGTTATTCCAGCCAAAATCTGCATTTACTCCTTGTATCCAATTCATTCCAAACAAAATATTTTCGTTGAGGTCAGGTGGCTAAGAGGAAAACTCCTTCATAATTTGCAACTTTTATAGATATATACGGACAACCAAACCTTTTTCCTTCTTGCTTTCCTTATCTTCATGCAACAAATCATCCTCAATCTCTCTAAAGTCATTTATACCATTTTTGCCTGCACAATTTCTCTTACTTGTCTGAATTTTACTTAGAGCTACATCAGATGACTGCTTTAGATTAGATTAGTTTTCGTTCCATAGATCCGTGCTGAGGAGATCCTCGTGGATGTGGAACATGTCAATTTTTTTTTTTTTTTTTTTTTTTTTGGAGCTGAAATAACAATACTAATAGTATGAATATATACAATACATCATTTGTTTCTATTAAAAAATTCGTCAATGGAGTAGAAGGAGTTGGCCACTAGTAAGTCTTTCAGGCTCCTTTTAAACTGATCTTTATTTGTAACTAAATTTTTTATGTTTACTGGAAAATTATTGAAGATGAGTGTTCCTGAGTAGTGGACCCCTTTTTGAACTAAAGTAAGTGCTTTTAAGTCCTTGTGCAGATCATTTTTGTTCCTGGTATTGTATGTATGAACTGAGCTGTTTGTTGAAAAAAGAGATATATTATTTAGGACAAATTTCATTAATGAGTAAATATACTGAGAGGCAGTAGTTAGTATACCCAGTTCTTTGAAGAGGTTTCTACAAGACGTCCATGAATTTACTCCACAAATAATACGTATTACACGCTTTTGGACTCTGAAAACTTTTGTTTGACTTGAAGAGTTACCCCAAAATATTATACCATATGACATTATGGAATGAAAGTAGGCAAAGTATGCAAGCTTTTTCATTTTTATGTCACCTATGTCTGCTAACACTCGAATTGCAAATACAGATTTGTTAAGGCGTTTCTGCAGTTCTGTGGTGTGCTCTTCCCAACTGAATTTATTATCAAGTTGTAATCCCAGGAATTTAAGACTGTCAATCTCTTCTATCTGTTCTTCTTCATATTTTATGCATATGCTGGGTGGAAACCTCTTACAGGTTCTGAATTGCATATAGTGAGTCTTTTCGAAGTTTAATGTCAGTGAATTGGCTTTAAACCATTTATTAATATCCATGAAAATATTATTAGCAGATCTTTCTAGAACTACACTTGACATACTATTTATTGCAATACTTGTGTCATCTGCAAACAAAACGAACTCTGCTTCTGGCAGTGTAACTGATGAGAGATCATTAATGTACACAAGAAAAAGCAATGGCCCTAAGATGGATCCTTGTGGGACACCACATGTAATTTCTTCCCATTCTGATGATGACTGATGACTTAATTCACTAGTCCCTTGCACTGACACCCTTTGTTTCCTGTTAGTGAGGTATGACTTGAACCATTCTGCAGCACTGCCCATGACACCATAGAATTCTAATTTACTTAAAAGGATGTTGTGGTTCACACAGTCAAATGCCTTTGACAAATCACAGAAAATACCTGCTGCTTGTAATTTGTTATTTAATGGATTAAGTACATTTTCACTGTAGGTGTAAATAACCTTCTCAATTCAATTCAATTCAATTTATTAGCGTCCTTGTAGTACATCATCGAAATGACATAGGACTTGTCAATAAACATTACAATTTAAAATACATATACATGAAAATTTGTAATTGAATTTACTTGTCACTTAGACATTACAATTTTAATAGAACTTTTAGAACATTAACATAAAAATATACAAGTAGGATAACAACGTACAAAAAAAAAAAGTTAGTGATTCTCACATCAAAGATTATTTACATTCTTACATTAACACTGTTTCACACTTTCATAGAAACAGCAAGTATTTAAATGTGAGCAATTACACATATTTATTATGTCAGGGAAATATTAACTGCGCATTTATTGTCAACGATTCATAAACTCTTCAATACTTTAAAAACTATTGCTCAATAACATGTTTTTTAATTCTCTTTTAAATATGTACAGTTTTGGTATTATTTTTAGTTCTTTGGGGAGAGCACTGTAGAGGATTTTGGGTTGGTATAGTACACTTTTGTGATACATAGCTGTTTTATGGATTTCTCTGTGGAAATCATTCCTATTCCTTGTTTCGTAGTTGTGAAATTCTCTGTTTAATGTAGAAAATTCCTCGTGTTCTTTTAAGAAACATATGCTTTCATATATGTATAAAGATGGTAGTGTCATGATTTTTAATTCTTTGAAAGCTTGCCTACAAGAATCTCTATATCCTATACCTTTTATTATTCTGACTGCCTTCTTTTGTAGTCTAAATGAGTGTTTTGTTACACTGATGTTCCCCCAAAACTGTACGCCGTATCTTAATAAACTGTGCATGAATGAGAAATAAACACATAACACTGTTTTAATATTACATGAGCTTTTAAGCATTCTAAGTATATAACATGTTTGACTTAATTTTTTGTTCAATGATATTACATGCTTTTCCCATCTTAAGTGTTCATCAAACCATACTCCCAAGAATTTAGTGTATGATGCTTGTTCAATCTTACACTTACCCAGTTCTACTGTAAGGTTAGTTTTTATTTTATTTGTAATATGTCTGAAGTTGATCCACGTTGTTTTTTTGGCATTCACAATGAGTCTGTTTTCATTAAACCATCTGTCTGCTTCGTCTGTTGCTAATGTGACTTTTTCCTGTAAGTCAGCTTCACTATTTGCTTTAACAAACAAACTTGTATCATCAGCAAACAGTACTGCCTCTGCTTCAGATAGTTGACTTGGTAGGTCATTGATAAATATTAAAAACAGTAATGGCCCTAATACAGATCCCTGGGGTACTCCATACAAAACTCTCTCGAATCTTGATGAATATGTCCTATCTGCCTGGCTTATCTCCACCTTCTGATACCTGTCTGACAGATATGATTCAAACCATTGGTGGGCAACTCCACGTATCCCATAGGCATATAACTTCCTAAGCAGTAACTTATGGTCCATGACATCAAAGGCCTTTGATAAGTCTAAAAACAATCCACAATTTAATTCCTTTCTGTTTATGGAATTTAGAACAAGTTGCAAAAAATTGAAGATAGCTGTTTCAGTTGATTTATTTTTACGGAAACCATTTTGCACATTAACCAATATTCTATTCTTAATAAGAAATTTGTATAGTCTCTGATACATTATCCTTTCTATTATTTTTGAGAAACCTGACAACATTGATAAAGGCCTAAAGTTACTAACATCATATTTATCACCATTCTTGTAAAGTGACTTTATAGTAGACATTTTAAGTTTTGATGGAAACACCCCTGTCTTAAAAGATTCATTTATAATTTCAGTGAGATGCGAGGCTATGTTTCTTGCACTTTGCTTAATGACTTTGTCAGGAATCCCATCACACCCACATGACATTTTATTTTTTAACTTATTTATAGCATTTAGTACCTCTGAATCAGTTACTGGATAAAGGAACATTGTCATGTCATTCATGGGGATTTTAACCTTGCTATTGGAATTGCATTTAGTTTTAATTAAATTTATGGCTATATTTGTGAAATTTTCATTAAATATGTTGGCAATCTGAAGTGGGTCCTTAACAGTTTTACCCCCACTTTTAATGACAAAGCTGTTATCTTTTCTTTTGTGTCTACCAATATTTTTATTTATTACCTCCCAAGTTGACTTCATTTTATTGTTACCTTTCTCAATATAGGTATCATTAAAAGCTTCTTAGCTGCAATTATTACTTTCTTGTACAGGCTTCTATAACATTTCACATGTGCTTTCAGTACTACATTCTTCCTGGCTGATTTATTTAGCTTTCTGAGAGTGTCTGATGACTTTCTAATCCCCTGTGTAACCCATGTTTTGGTTTTATGTTTAGTTTTGACTCTTTTTATAGGAAAGGCAACATCGAAGCAGTGTTTGTAGCTTTCAAGGAATGAGTCAAACTTTCTGTTGACATCACCACTTGATTCACTACCCCAGTTGTTATTTTCCAGAATGTAATTAAAAATTCTTATGCTGTCATCATTTATAAATCTCCTTTCTCTGTAATTGTTATTGATAACAGGGTCCTTGTAAGATGTGACATTTAAACTCAATTTGATACCCTTGTGATCTGAGAAACCAGTGTCAATTACTTCAGTGTTATATTCACACTTGTCCTTGTTTATAAATACTTGATCTATTATAGTTTCAGACATATTTCCGCATCTGGTAACTTCATTTACAGTTGCCATCATATTATGACACAAAAACAGATTGCACAGTTGCTGTTGTTTACTACAATCATTCTTAAAGTTAACATTAAAATCACCAAGAACAATTACATTATGTTTAAGTTCATTCAGCAGTCCCTCAAGGTTTTCCATAAAAATGGCAAAGTTGCCCAGTGGTGATCGGTACAAACACACAATAGTAATTTTTAATTTGGTTAGCTCACATATACTGTATTCAAAATCTTTTTCTATGCATTTTAGTTTACATTTAATTTCTTTTGATTCTACCCCTGTCCTAACATAAATACATGTCCCACCCCCTTTATGGTTGATTCTACAAAATTTGCTAATCATTTCAAAATTTGGAATAATTATGCTAGACGCTTGCATTTCTTTTACCCAGTGCTCACTTATGCATAGTATGTTAATGTCTTTTAGATAGTCAGTTAATAGAACTTCTATTTCAGCTAATTTACTTTCTAGTCCTTGCACATTTTAGTATACAACTGTTAAAGTTTCGTGTAGTGGATTTGCTGCACTATTTACCTTTGTACTTTCTTGTTGCTGACACTGTAAAGATTCTACCTTTTCTTCTTCTTCAAATTGCGAAGGTCCCATAAAAAATAGTCACTACGCACAGCAGCTCTTCTTATCCTGAGGCTCTTCCTTTGAGATGTCTGCAGAGCAGCTGATGAGTTTCTGGATCTAATTGAATGGTTCTTGGCTGTTGGTGTGGTTGCAGTCCTAGTTACAAGTGAGCATGAAGCATTAAGTGTGTCGAATGTGCTGACAGCTTCATCCTTGGAGGTTTCAGGTGCACATGAGTTTACACTAGGTTTGTAGGCTTTCTCATCTGAAGAAATTGTTTCCTCTTCAACTCTGCTGGATGTTCCTGACATTTCTGCTGGTACCCCATATTCTACCACTCCTTCGGATACTGGTACCGGTATGTTAGGTATCTCTCTCATCTTAGACGTTTCCTTGCAAATTTCTATTTGCTCAGTTACTGCTATGGTGAGGATACCAGGCAGTTTGTGTTGATCATTGAAATTATTTATTGTTTTCATAATTAGAGCACAGACATACAGTTGTCCTGCTCTATTTAGGAGACCTCCACTGTTTATGAAATGTTGTTTTCTGAAATCTAGCTGGACAAATGTTGAATTTGGGTAGCACTTTGTTATTTTGTGAAGCAGTCTTAGTTTTTTTTATTTCTTCGTTAACACGAGATTTCTTAAAAAAATCGTATGGAATGCTGGTTACCATCACATGTACATTTTTGAGCTTTTCGAGCGTCTCTCTTAGCGCTCGTCTTGCTGATAATACATCATTGCAGCGGACGTCTACTCCGCCCCCTAGGATTAGAACCCTTCAGAAATCCAAACTATGTTCTTGATAATATGTTATTTGTGGTCAGATGGTTGAGCAGCTGCCTGTACATTACTTTTTCTAAAATTTTTGAGAATGCTGGCAAAAGTGAAATCGGTCTGTAGTTTGATGGTATCTCTTTATCCCCTTTCTTGAATAGAGGCTTAACATCTGCATATTTTAGCCAGTCAGGAAATGTCCCAGTTATAATTGACTGGTTACACAAGTAACTTAGAATTGTACTAAACTCACAAGAACATGCCTTAATTAACTTTGTTGATAGTTCATCGTACCCACTAGAATGTTTTGTTTTTGAAGATTTTATTATGGACGATATTTCTTTTGATGAAGTGAGTGATATATTCATGTCCTTGAAGCTATTTGTGAAGGCTAGTTTCAGATATTCAAGGGCATTATTTACTGATCCTGAAAGTCCCATTCTATCAGTAACAGATATAAAGTACTTGTTAAATAGATTTGCCACACTATGCCCATCAGTTACTAATGTGTCATCTACCCTTAGTGCTATTTGCTCCTGTTCCTTTCTGGTTCTGCCAGTCTGCTCTTTCACTATATCCCATATTGTTTTTATTTTGTTCCCTGACATTGCTATCTTCTTCTCGTAGTGCATTTGTTTAGACGTCTGAATTACTTTTTTAAATGTTTTACAGTATTCCTTGTATTTAGATAAATCACCAGCATTGGAGCTATTCTTGGTCGACAGATACATTTTCCTTTTTGTCTTACAGGAAATCTTTATTCCTTGTGTAATCCAAGGTTTTATTATAGACTTCTGTTTAATTTGAGTAACTTTCAGAGGAAAACAGTTTTTGAACATGGTACTGACAATGTTCATGAATGTGTTATATTTTTCATTCATGTCATGAGCACTATAAACATCTTTCCAGTTCATATCTTTGAGCAGTTTTCTAAAACACTCAATTTTTGGTTGATTGACTACTCTCCTGTACTCAGATTTAGCAGTCTTGGTAATCTGCTTAGAATTTACATCTAAAACAAGGAGCTGCATGTCATGATCTGATAGTCCATTTATAACAGGTTTTATGATATGCTTTTGTTCCTTTGATTTGTCTATAAAAATGTTATCAATGGCTGTCCTTGAGGATTTAGTGATCCTAGTTGGAAAGTTTACAGTGTGAGTTAGATTGAAAGACAACATTACTAACTGCAGTGAATGTTTATTGGAAGATTGCATTAGAAAATCTGTATTAAAGTCACCAGCAATCAAAATTTCTTTGTTTCTTCCTGTTAAATAACGCAAAAGAGCTTCTAGATGATCTAAGAATAGATTATAATTTCCTGCAGTCGCTCGGTAAATAGTTACTATTATGTAGGATCTGTTATGGAACTCTACTTCTGTTGCACATGCTTCTAGATGCTGCTCTAAACAGAATTTATTAATGTCAATGTTCTTGAATTTATGACAGTTTTCGATGAATGTGGCAACTCCTCCTCCATCCATATCTACTCTGCAGAAGTAGGAAGCTAGCTTAAATCCTGAAATGTCTAACATATCTATATCAGTGGTCACTTGATGTTCAGAGAGGCAGATTATGTCAATTTGGTTAGATGAATTCATTTCATCGATACAAATGAGTAGTTCATCAACTTTATTTCTAAGTCCTGGAATGTTCTGGTGTAATAAAGATAACAGATACTGCATACTAATGGGATTGTAACTGCTTTGGCGAAGATGAACTGGCAGTTTCTGATTACTTTCTGTTAAACACTGTTTAAATGGAGGCTGTATGATAAAATCTGACTCCTGTTCATGTGTTTTCTCAAACTGAGTGTGTCTGCCAATCTCTCTTAAAACTGCTTGATGTCATGACTCTCTTTTATACACTGTCTACTTTTCCTAGAACTGATCTCACTGTAAACCTGCTGATTTGTTCTACCTTCCCAGCTGGAATCCAGTTCTTCACAAATAATCTTGATGACTCTTTTTAATCTGTCACTGTCACTATAACCCCTGCAAGTAACCCATAAAGTTTCTAGCATCACATCTAAATTATAATGTCTGTCCACATGTTCCTTATCTGATGATACCTACCCAGTTTCCATTGGTACAATCTGGTTCTCATATTCTTCACAAATACTTCTGACATCATCTTCTTCACCATTAATTAAATCTTCTTTAACCTCCATATACACCATACCGTCTAATTCTTCCTCCCATTCATCATTACTACTGTCACTTTCACTATCAACGTCATCACACATGCTGTCATCTCCAATGCTAGGCACTTCTACAGCATCTTTACAATGATAATCAGAATTGTTGACAAGAACACCAGTACAAGCATCATCACTTAAGTGCTCAGTGGTGATAGATTCTTCCTCCATTAATTTACTTAATCCAAACTCATCAGGATTATTATCACAACCAACATTTTCTTCGCAAAATTCTTTGCCACATTGATTATATAGACTTGAGATAGTTTCCTCCTGTAATGGAACCTCTTCAACTTTCTCACAGATGCTATTACTTCTATCTTCAACACTTTCATTCATACTTTCCCAGATTTTACTGTCAAACTATAATTTGCTAATCTGATGTGCTCATCTTACATTATTTCTGTCATTACCATTCCAATATCTTCAATTACTCTGTCTTATGTAATTATTTTTGATTTTTCTAGACCGGTGGTGTTTAGCCTGATTTTGATAGCTCTGAATGAGGCATCTGTCAGTTTAAATTGCCTTGTCTGGGTTGGTGATTATCTAATAGCCTGTTACTATTCTCCCAAGGTTTCTCCCTGTTGTCATGTCCTCTGTTTCCATTCCCATTACTATGGTTGATCCATCTGTTATCACTTCTTTTGTAACCACTATTATTATTCTGATTTTCATTATCATTCGTGCCTTGATTCCTGCTCTGATTCCATGCAAATCCGCCCCCTCCTCACCACCAATGGTTGATTGCCAAATCTTCCATTACTTAACCTCTCATTTCTTTCAGAGGCTCTATCCAACTTATCTACATATCTCAAGAACTGATCTATAGTCATCTAGTCCATAAATCAACTCGCACTCTACTCTTTTCGGTATTCTTCCTAAGACATCTATTTTAATTAGTTTGTCAAAAGGTTTGTCTAGGTGTACTAATTTCCTCAATTGGTTTTCACAAAAATACTTCAAGCTACCATCACCTTCCCTATACATTTGACCATTCAAAAACTCACTTTTAATCCTAGCTTGCTCAGATTCTGATCAAAACTTATTTAAAAACTTTCTCTCAAATTCATCATATGACATGGTAGAATTAACATCTGATTGGCCCACGAGATTGCTTCTCCGTCCAAAAATCGCTTAACAAATTTAATCTTAACATCGTCTGTCATGTCATTACTAAAATCATCTTGACAATCCTGTAAAAAATCAACAGGATGCAATTTTCCATCTCCTGGGAAGCATTTTAAAGGTATGTCACCCCATACACAATTAATATTGCTAACAAAATTTCCTACAACTTTCTTCCTTAAATCTACAACATTATTTTTACAAAAATCTATTTTTTTGATAACACTTCAGTTCTACAATACTATTTGATTTGTAATGTCTGTAAGTTTTGACTCAGAGTTCCTTTTGTAAGATTCTACTTTTTCTTCTAAAATTCTCCTAGTCAAGACAACCTCTACTTTCAGTTTAGAATTTTCTACTTCTACATGTTTATCTAATTTTTCGAATCTCTCTTCATTTTTGGATGACTCTTGTGTGAAGTTAGTTTCTAATATCTCCAACCTTCCTTCTACTGCTCCTACACGAGTATTAAGTTCACCCTGCCCTGTCTCAACAGCAATTTTTAGTGTTGCCGAGCCCTCCTGGATTTCCCTTATCTGATTAGTATTTTCACTTAATTGCTGACTCAACTGTTGGCTTTGCTGACCAAGATCCTGAATAATCTGTCCCACCTGTTCCGTCACTTCTAGCCTAATCTGTCCCATCTGTTCCTTCACCTCTTGCCTAATCTGACCCGTCTGTTCCTTTGCTTCTTTCATATGCTGCATTAATAACATTAACAAATCATCTCTGCCTACTCTTCCCTGTGCAATTGGAGTACTCATGGTGAAGTTTTCACTGGAGCCCTCTCCACCAAAGCTTTGAAATATACTTTCATTGCTACTGGGTGATAGTTCACTGCTACTTGCTCCTAGGTCCGAAGTGTTTTCTACAGATTCACTACTAACACCTTTTATCTCACTCATTTTTACATAGACTTCATTAGCCACAGTTATCATAAAATATAAAACTTCCCACAAAAATGTTTGCCACTTTCACAAAAACAATAATTAAGAAATTAAACTGTTAATCATCTGATGGCTGATGGTGCTGTCTGAAAGTTTGGTCCTTTTTTATCCTCACCCACTCTTCCCATGCAGCAACATCCATTCATTCTGTGCATCCATAACACAAAATTTTTCAAGACAATTTATGCTTGGCATTCGTCTTACATTACCTGAAACAGTCACTTGTTAAACATATTTCCACATTTCAAACATTGATCCCAGCTCAACTCCACCATTTGTAACGATGCTATATTCTTGAACTTTACTTGAATTAACTGAACTTGGCCAGGAGTTCATTTGATGGATGAAAATAATAATTTCCAATTCACAAAATTTATTGACAACTGATCTGCATACTCGTCACGTTAACAAAGCACTGACTGACATACTTCACTGATCTCTTTGACTGACAAAAGATTTAGGAACCAGGTTTTAAATTGTAAGACATTTCCAGGGGCAGATGTGGATTCTGACCACAATCTATTGGTTATGAACTGCAGATTGAAACTGAAGAAACTGCAAAAAGATGGGAATTTAAGGAGATGGGACCTGGATAAACTGAAAGAACCAGAGGTTGTAGAGAGTTTCAGGGAGAGCATAAGGGAACAATTGACAGGAATGGGGGAAAGAAATACAGTAGAAGAAGAATGGGTAGCTCTGAGGGATGAAGTAGTGAAGGCAGCAGAGGATCAAGTAGGTAAAAAGACGAGGGCTAATAGAAATCCTTGGGTAACAGAAGAAATATTGAATTTAATTGATGAAAGGAGAAAATATAAAAATGCAGTAAATGAAGCAGGCGAAAGGGAATACAAACGTCTCAAAAATGAGATCGACAGAAAGTGCAAAATGGCTAAGCAGGGATGGCTAGAGGACAAATGTAAGGATGTAGAGGCTTGTCTCACTAGGGGTAAGATAGATACTGCCTACAGGAAAATTAAAGAGACCTTTGGAGAGAAGAGAACCACTTGTATGAATATCAAGAGCTCAGATGGCAACCCAGTTCTAAGCAAAGAAGGGAAGGCAGAAAGGTGGAAGGAGTATATAGAGGGTTTATACAAGGGCGATGTACTTGAGGACAGTATAATGGAAATGGAAGAGGATGTAGATGAAGATGAAATGGGAGATAAGATACTGTGTGACGAGTTTGACAGAGCACTGAAAGACCTGAGTCGAAACAAGGCCCCGGGAGTAGACAACATTCCATTAGAACTACTGATGGCCTTGGGAGAGCCAGTCATGACAAAACTCTACCATCTGGTGAGCAAGATGTATGAGACAGGCGAAATACCCACAGACTTCAAGAAGAATATAATAATTCCAATACCAAAGAAAGCAGGTGTTGACAGATGTGAAAATTACCGAACTATCAGTTTAATAAGTCACAGCTGCAAAATACTAACACGAATTCTTTACAGACGAATGGAAAAACTGGTAGAAGCGGACCTCGGGGAAGATCAGTTTGGATTCCGTAGAAATGTCGGAACATGTGAGGCAATACTAACCTTACGACTTATCTTAGAAGAAAGATTAAGAAAAGGCAAACCTATGTTTCTAGCGTTTGTAGACTTGGAGAAAGCTTTTGACAACGTTAACTGGAATACTCTCTTCCAAATTCTGAAGGTGGCAGGGGTAAAATACAGGGAGCGAAAGGCTATTTACAATTTGTACAGAAACCAGATGGCAGTTATAAGAGTCGAGGGGCATGAAAGGGAAGTAGTGGTTGGGAAAGGAGTGAGACAGGGTTGTAGCCTCTCCCCGATGTTATTCAATCTGTATATTGAGCAAGCAGTAAAGGAAACAAAAGAAAAATTCGGAGTAGGTATTAAAATTCATGGAGAAGAAGTAAAAACTTTGAGGTTCGCCGATGACATTGTAATTCTGTCAGAGACAGCAAAGGACTTGGAAGAGCAGTTGAACGGAATGGACAGTATCTTGAAAGGAGGATATAAGATGAACATCAACAAAAGCAAAACGAGGATAATGGAATGTAGTCAAATTAAATCGGGTGATGCTGAGGGGATTAGATTAGGAAATGAGACACTTAAAGTAGTAAAGGAGTTTTGCTATTTAGGGAGTAAAATAACTGATGATGGTCGAAGTAGAGAGGATATAAAATGTAGATTGGCAATGGCAAGGAAATCGTTTCTGAAGAAGAGAAATTTGTTAACATCGAGTATAGATTTAAGTGTCAGGAAGTCGTTTCTGAAAGTATTTGTATGGAGTGTAGCCATGTATGGAAGTGAAACATGGACGATAACCAGTTCGGACAAGAAGAGAATAGAAGCTTTCGAAATGTGGTGCTACAGAAGAATGCTGAAGATAAGGTGGGTAGATCACGTAACTAATGAGGAGGTATTGAATAGGATTGGGGAGAAGAGAAGTTTGTGGCTCAACTTGACTAGAAGAAGGGATCGGTTGGTAGGACATGTTTTGAGGCATCAAGGGATCACAAATTTAGCATTGGAGGGCAGCGTGGAGGGTAAAAATCGTAGAGGGAGACCAAGAGATCAATACACTAAGCAGATTCAGAAGGATGTAGGTTGCAGTAGGTACTGGGAGATGAAGAAGCTTGCACAGGATAAGTAGCATGGAGAGCTGCATCAAACCAGTCTCAGGACTGAAGACCACAACAACAACAACATACTAAATATCTGTTAATTCAACTTCTCAACTAGGTTTTTGATTTTTAACCTGTACATAAGTTTGTTAATGACAACAATCCACTGACAATTATGATAATATATGTTTTTCCAGAACTTTCTATATGCTTTCAGAATGAATACCAAGTGTTTTAACAAACTTGACAGAATGATATATATAAATACACACATACAAGACCTTAGGAAGCACTAAATTAGATAATTATCCGGATGCATGTAAAAAAAAAAGGTGGTATCAGACATTCCATTAGAGTTTTGGGGAAGGCTGTATCGTTATACCATCATAGTGCATGAAATTTACATCACCTGAGATGGAGAAGTGGTTCATACATTTATTGCACTTTTATCAATGTCTTATACTGAAATCCATATCTTTTGCTGTCTCTCCCTAAGTTGTGACAGAAGATATTGTTGATGTGATCATCCTATCAGGTTATCATATTATACTTAATTTTCCATTTGTTATCTGATTGCAAAGGCTTGTACTAATGTTGGGATTAGAATTTAGATTGTACTTCCTTTCATTACATATTCACAGCAATATAAAAAGAACACTACACTTCACAGGCGGTCATTGTATTAATCCACACTACATAATTACTCTTTCCTATGGATTACATGGGAAGAAGACAACAATAAATTATGCATACTAACAGTTTACTACGGAAATAGAGTGGCATTCTGAGAATGCTCCCAAAGCTCCTTATTGGATATCCCATTGCCTCAAACACATGTTTCAAACATGTCCTATCCACTTGGCCCACTGATAGCCAAATTTGCTGCTCCTAGATGGCAGGTCATTCCTGTAAAATAATAAGTGATGCTCTATGGTACAATGTTCATAAAAGATATTCAGGTTAATACAAACAAGAAGTCATCAATACCTAAGTGTTGTCTTTGCCATGATGGGCAAAGATGTGCAGATGTGCAAAGACATGAGTGTTGCAGTGGCAATAAATGCATCAGCTGGCAGGACAGTTGCTGTAGGCAGTGGAGAAGAGGAGTTACCAGATGCAACACAGCAATGCATATGGCTAGTGCAGCTGCTGAGGCAGTCAAGGGGACCTGTGATAAAGACAATGTCCATATGTTGATAACATTGGCAGACAAAGTTCATGCAACATTCTACAGTACACATGTAGCAAACATGACTATTGTCACAGATGGTTGCACACATTAACAGACCACAGCAATACAGAAGGGCCAGCACATGGATATTACTTAGCAACTATATGAGCTTACAGAGCAATCTGATGTGCTGTAGAGGAGGATGTCAGTGTTATTGCAAAACAAGAGCAACTTACCTCGGTGAGGAACAAGCAACAACAGAGCTGCCAGGAGCAGATTTGCTGGTGTCACTGATGGTTCAGCAACAGAGCAATAAGATGCATAAAACTATGCAAACAGCCAAATGGCAACAGCAGCCAGCTGTAGGTGTGGCAGTCATTAAAAAACAACAGGAATACCTTCAGCAAATAGGTGAGCACAGGAAGGGAACTGGCATGGCAAGTAACTTGTCAAGCTTACCTGCCTCTTCAAACACTTTCCACATTAAAGACAAGACATTTGGGTGCTACTACCCATTTGATTCAGCATCAGGTGCACTGTCAGCCAGCGATGGAAAAACTGCAACCACAACCTCACAAATGCATCTCATGGCAGTGAATAAGTCACTAATAGTGACATACAGAAAGTGTGAAATGGGGTTAGATTTAAGCTTCGAGCAGAGTTACTGATGAACCTTTGTAGTAGTGGAGGTGGCAGAGTCCATACAAGATGTCAGTTTTTTGTGTCAGATAAGAATAAAGGAAATATCAGTGGTGCACAAATGAGGAAGGATGGAGAAGCCATCACAGATATGCCAGGATGTGAAAAAAATCAGACCATGAGTTACACACACAGTTTTGTGATAACTGGTGAAAGTGTCAGCAGCATGGTGCATATGCAAAAGGTGTTGCATGGTGCACTGTGCCACATTTATACAACTTCAGGTCAATGCCAATTGGCATCACCACTGAACATGGTAAAAAGAAAGATGGTGGCTGGAGACTGTGGCAACTGTCATGTGGTAAATGTTTGCACAGTGCCAGACCACTACCCAGCACCTAACACTAGGGATTTTACCGGTGTTCTAGCAGGAGTGACAATATTTAATGTAACTCACTGCAAGAATAAATACCATCCAATTCAAGTTATGGGAAAGGATATATGGCAGACAGCAATAACACCATTCAGTTTATTTGAGTACATGCAAATGCTGTTTAGCTTGAAGAATTTGATGCAGACATGGCTGCTGTTTACTGATTAGGTGCAAATGGACTGCAGTGTTTTTTTCATGTATTTTGATGATATATTGGTGTACCCAAACTTGGTGTTGCAAGAAGAGCACCTGAGCACTGTTTTAGACAGCATCAACAACTGTAGAGAAAATAGTCCCTATCACCTCCCCATCAAACTGAACAGTGCAAGTTGGCTTTCATTCTCTGGAACAGAACCAGTTGATAGTTCCTTTATTTCTTGAATTTTGTTATTGTTCCTAGACTTTATTTTGTGTCTCTTTATACAGTTCATGCCTAAGATTGGTAATAAAATTTATATCAATCCTGAAGCACGGTGATAATTCGGATACAACATATTAATAGTCAGGGTGTCTATAATTTCTTTAAATTATGCCCTCATTTTAACAGTGTGCTGTTTACTTAACGTAAATAGTGATTATAATCTCCTGGTTTTACAGCTGACAGCAGCCTTCCAGCCACCACATCTCTTAATTCTTTCATTCGTGATCATGCCAGTCTTAAAGGAACAAAGTATATGTGCTATGAGGGAGGCTGTGGTGCTTGCATTGTCATGATCACTGCTCTTCACCCTGTCACAAAGAAAAAACAGTCTTTTGCAGTTAATTCGGTAAGCTTTAGTCAGTGTTCAAAAAGGATTGTGTTTTCTATTCTCTTGAAAGTAAGACAGAAAATTTCTATTTTTTTTTCCCTATGCATGTGACTGATGGAAATTTATGAGTTTTCTGCATTATTAAAAATTATTATTTTTTAACCTGTAACAAGATAACTGTCAAATTTGGAGATTTAGTGCTTCCATATGCCAATGTTTGCTTACAAATATTAGTTGTAAAAGTCAGATGCTCAGGATAACAATATACTAGGAAAAAGTGCATCTACTGATAAATTGCTTAGACAGGAAGAACCATGGAACTGATGGAAACACTGAATGTGAAAATATGCACTTAAACCTGATCAGTTGTAACTAAAAAAAAAAAAAAAAAATAGTTAATTGTAAAGAAAGGCACAGAATGAAGATCAGAAATGTAGATTAGATAAAATAAGTAAAAGTCTCTTAGATCTCATTGTTAGACAGGAACAGGTAAAGCAGCTGGTGAAGTAAAGAAAGTGAGAACGGGAATGATAACCTAAATACTTTTAGTGAGATGGAGACAGCTAAATTTTGAGAGCCAAGTACCTGAAAGGGAGCACAATACATGTTTGTAGACAGGAAATGTACTAAAACAGAGAATGGTTCTGATATGTCTTATTTGTCAGTAGAATGTGTTTCAGATTCAAGTAAATACTAGTTGTCTCTCTCTCTTATAATATGCACATACATGTTAACACACAAAAATGTATAAAGAAAAATGTGGAAAAGCAGTCATCTAAAACTAACTGATGTGCTGCACATAGACACTTGTAACAGCACAGAGACTTAACTATCTTTCAAGACTTTGCTAGGTGGTATGCTGATTTAATTCCTGGTGGTGTAAAATTTTTACTGCCAATATTTCACGAGCAAGAGGAGGATAAGTGGTGGTTTCTCGTCAACAGTATGTGTGCCAATGTTCTGGATTAAATTCCAAACCTCTCCACAGTATCTCATGAAGTGAGGGCATGTGCTACTGTTGATGGTGACCCATGTGCTGGATGGGGATGTTAGGCTTAGGGGCTCCTTCGTACTATTTGAAAGGCTATGTGATGGCACTGGCCTTCGCCCTCTCCCTTTCCCTCTCCCTTCCCTTCATAGATGATAACACAAACCCAAAATTATGGTGTATAGGCACTCATCAGTCATCCATTACAGTTAATTTACAAAAACAATTGCAGAGAAAACAAAGACATAAAACTGGAAAGTAAACAGAAACTAAATGAAAGAAAAAGACATCAAGATAGGCACAGCACAAGGATTGACACATGAGGTACAATAGTAAATTCATAGAAGCATGAAATATGTGGTCTAAAACTTTGCATAATTGACCTGAACAGGCTTTAGACATTTGTTTGAAATTCTATCTGCTTCTAAAGATCCTTTGATTTTTAAGGAGGCAGCAGTTGTCTTTACTTCATTTCCAGTAATGGAGTATACACTTACCCCACTTTCAGGATTGAGAAAATTGTTTCAGAATTAATTATGCACCTTATAAGGAGCCATTGTAGCATATTTATGGAGCAGCAATGAATATTTTAGCAATTATCACTTGGTTTCTAACATGTTTATCATCAATATTTAAAACAATGTCTTTCTTTTTACTGGCACAGTTGGACTCTGCCTCACTCTTTGTATCTCAGATTGCTCTGATTTTATTACACCATTGGTTGATTTTGGAGCTAAAATATGAACCTTTTGATTGTTGATTATTTTCCTTAATGTTCTACAACACTTTTTGCAATGATTTAAATGGGTAGGGTTACCTGGATTTTTTAATGTAAGGTAAAATACTCATTTTTCTTTACAAGAAATTTTTATCACCTTTGGAATCAGAACAAGTTGTATTTGGTACTGATATCTCTTTCACAATAGATGGTCACAATTTTTCAGTGGAGCAAATAATCATATTTTCAATAGTAGTACTCTGACCATCATGGTCAATGAGCCCACTTAATATTTCACTAATAATGATACTGCCAACTTTCTCTTAGTTGACAAAAATGTTATTTAATAGAGTGCTTGAATTTGGAGTTAACCTGGTATCAAAATTGGCTACTGGGATTGTTCTGTGATGCATTAGTGTTACTTCATCAAGTGGACCCTCATGTTTTTAGTGCTCCTGGGATACTTATTTCAATACTACACAGATTTGCAATGTGACAAGAGAGCGGCTGTAAACTGAAGTCAGAGATGGGTCATCTATTTTACCTGATGACAAGTGTGGTGTGCATTTTAAAAGTTTATGTATTTTCTGAATGTCAGGTTATACTTTTCACATTTGAGATTTTAATGTGGTGAAATGGCTGAGTCATTCAATTCTAGTTTAGTGATCTTCCAGCATTCGTACCTGTTATAGTTTCAGTCCAGCCTGTTGACATCTGTCAGTTTTGTCTAAAGTCTTAAGAACCAACCAACTTCAAGTTTTATTGTGTGGGTGAGCAAGTGCATGTGTGTGCATTTTGTGAAGACCTTTTTAATAGTTTGGGTGGAAACCTGCTGTGTATAATCACTTTAACAACACTAATCTTTAAATGTTTCTGTGAGGTGATAAAGACAGAGATCTAGAGCACCAAAAATTCCCTTCCATCATTGTCAAATTTCTGAACTCAAAAACACTTGGTAATTACTCCATTACCATTGCAGGAATGAAGTTTAACAATGAAGTCAGTTCATGAAAGAGTTCATAAATCTGAAGTTAGTTGAGCTACAAATTGGATGAAAATAACTATTGAAGTGCAGAATATAATAAGAAATATGAATGGCTACTTCAGGAAAGTGTATCTACCCTAATTTTGCATTCTGTTTAGCAGTTCTACATGAGCACATTTATAATTTATTTAGGATCTACTGAGATTTTCTCAAGTGCAAAACATCTGACCGTGTTATACCTGCACATATTATGTGTAAAATCAGTCATGTACAGATCATTAAGATAAGATTAATTACTGCATGCTCGAAGGCATTTATACAATCATTCCTTCTGCCTTACATACATGAATCGGATGAGAGGAAGCCCTAATAACTGATACAATGGAATATACCCTCTGCTGTGCACTTCACAGTGGTTTGCAGAGTATAAATGTAGATATAGATGTAGAAGACTGTGTGACAGAGCACCCCAAGTACTGACTGGTACATATCAACTATTTAGGCTAAGATCTAGTCTGACTGTATAAGGTCCAATCTATGCTGAAGGCAGAAGGATACAACAAATTAAAGATACAGAATGTGTACTTTATGTTGAAGTAAAGATATTAGTCAGAGCCATGTAGTAACCAGCATAAGTAGTAAGAAAAGGATAGATTGCTGCTCTACCTCTCACCTTATAGTGAAAACGATAAGCCACTGACAGGCACAACAAAAAGACTGCTAAATGAATAAGCTTTTGGCCAGAAAGCCTTTCCCTGAAGAAGGCAGCACACACATGTACACACACTGACACACACACACACACACACATGAAAATGCAACTCTGAAAATGCAACCAATGCTTTTCATGATATTGTCATTATTCTATCTTGCAATGGAGTCTCTTGCTTTGAACTGCCCACACTTACAGTTAATATATCAGTATAAATTTAAGAGGGAAACCCTTTTTATTGTTGTCAAGCTCTATACTCCACAAGCCATCAAACAGCCATTGAAGGACCTACTATAACATGCTGTTCCTGATCTTGTAACACCTTTCCCCTAAGACTAAAGATTTTCAGTATTTCATATATTGCAGGAAAAAACAAAATTGAGGTCAGTAAAGCAGAATATAAATCACTGGCATTATAAACAGCCACCCTCATTGATACTGAATATTTTAAAATGAATGTTGTAAGTTACAATGTTCTTCCAGTCTGCTTCCATTGCACTTGCAGACCCTTAAAGGCAGAGAGAAAGAACAGAAGAATCTTGACAAAGTAGTTGCTTTCCATGTGTAAACAAATTAAATCCCATAAATACCAATCTGAGGAGATCGGCACTAGTCATAAAAGGCTGTTAGCACACTTGACTAAAGTAACCTGCAGTGGGTATTTCTGGCAGTTAATGTATAATTTGGCTCATTCCACATTCTCGAAGACTCTCCTTCATGATCAAATTTGTGAAACACAGTGAGTGAGTGAATGAATAAATGGTCTCATAGTGGCCATGACTGTGAGCAATTGGGTGTCTGTGTGATTCTATGTTTGAGAGTGCACATTTATATAAGACAAAGAGTGGTAATTCAAAAGCTAGTAAAGGCCCTGTGTTGTTACATGTGTCTCTTTCTCACATGAATAAAGTTCCCAAGAAACAACTGTGGCTGAAATGATGACATGTTGATATATGAGGTTTCGTTCAATAAGTAATGCCCTAAAATTTTTTTCTCAGAATACATTTATTGTTAAGAGTGAGAATTTGGTGACAATATACATCAACATCTCTTGTCCATGTCCTATTTTTCTATTTAGTCTCCATCAAATTCTGTGGCTTTATGCCAACTTATGCAAGAGCATGTATTCCCTGCTGGTAAAAGCTCTTATCCTGTAGGCGCAGCTGTGTTTTCACTGCATGACTGATACTCTCGTCATCTTCAAAGTGTGTTCCCTGTAGAGAATCTTTAAGAGGCTCAAAGCAATGGAAGTCCAAGGATGCCAGGTCTGGACTAGGTTGGATGAGGCAGTGATATCCAACTCAATTTGTTCCAGGGTTCTCAGACTTTTGTGTGGACATGCATTCTCGTGTTGGAGCAAGATTTCTGCTGTCCAATTGAACAGGTCAGAAATGGTTCTTGAGTTTATTCAGAGTCTTCACGTATGCCTCTGAATTGATGGTTGACCCTATTGGCATCACATCCATGAGAGTGACACCATCACAATCCCAGAAGAATGCCACCATGACTTTTCCAGCAGAGGGGGTTGTCCTGAATTTCTTCTTTTGTGGTGAATGGCACAAAGTGGTGCACCCTGCTTTCATACCCCATAATGATCCATGACAGAAAGGCCTTTCCATTGATCACAAAATGCTCCAACAATTCAGTTGAAATGGCCCTTTTTTGAATCTTGTGGTCTTCTGTGAGCATTCATGGAACCCATCATGAGCACCTCTTTAAATATCCGAGAGTCTCAATCATTGCAGATGCATTTCGAATGATGACTGACACTTGTAGAGATAATTGTTGAGTTGTGATCCACCAGTCAGCATAAATAATGGCATCTACAGGATTTAGCATGTCTAGAGCAGTGGCTGTGACTTATCATGGCAGTGGCTTATCATGGAGCTTTGTTTCTGCATTTCTTAAGGCTGTAACTTTCTTTACCCATTGCCCAAATCTACTCCTAACAACTGCAGAATCACCATACACTCCACACAAACATTTATGGATGTTCACCACCATTTCTTTTTCTGCACAAAAGAATTAAATAACAGCACGCTGCTTGTAACATGAGTCATATGTAGATGCCATTTTGACACTGCACTATGGCTCTGCCATCTGCCAGAATGGTTCAAAACTTCACTGGTGCACAGAACAAACATCAAATCTGAAGCAACAACAAGGACATTTGTCTATGTATATTAATGACTTTTTTAAAAACTGTGGGGCATTACTTATTGAATGACCCTTGTAATTGATAAGATCATGGATGCACCACAGACAGACATCAGTTACAAATATATGTCCCCTATTATAGAACCAATAGAGCGTTTCTATTCTGAAAACACTAACTCAGAATGTTTCAAGAACCAGCTTTAAATGATGACTCTACAAATATACTCCCACTCCCTATATAATGCTCACGTAGGGATTGCGTGGACACTACATTAATTACAGCACACACAGAGGCATTCAAGCAATCATTCTTTCTGCACTCCATGCTGATACATGAATGGAATGGAAAGAAGCCCTAATAACTGGTGCAACAGGTGTAGATGTAGATGTAGATTCTTCTTGCACATGTATATGTACAGCAGTAACAGCAGTCTCCATAAATTATGGTAATCAAATTATATCTGATTTCAGGCTCATTTTGCTCTACTTAATATTTTCAAAGATTATTGAATAAAATTATACTAACCAAATTTTCAAGCAGAATTTCTTAACTACTTCTCAGCTCTGGTTCCATAAAGAATGGTATTCGAAAGCAGTCATATATGATGTACTGACAAGGGTTTGGTCCAATAAGACATATTGAAACCTACCCTGAAATTTTTTACACAGGAATAAGACAATGAAAGAAACACACTGCCAAAATTTTAAGTATTTTGTAAAAAATGTGGAAGTTACACATTTTTGGTGTGCAAAGAACAGCTTACAACAGTGGTTTGTACAGCCTTGCTTGCCTGGCATGCGACTCAGCAAATCAGTCATGCAGGGAGTTATATGGAGTTCACAGACACCAATTTTAAGGACCTAAAGCCTGGTTTTCAAAGGAGTGATTGGAAGAAAACACATGTGAACGAGCACTTGCAGAAAATTCACTATCACTCACTTGTATATTAATAGAATCATTTATACTAGAGGGAGCCAAAGACAATGTGAGGTAGCAAACATTGCCTATGAATGCTGTGTTATTAGTTTTTAGTTTTTGGAGCTAATATCCAGCATACAGGATACAACTCTATCCTGTTAAGAGCCACAATGCAAAACTTTGCTATTCAGAGAGGATTATTTTGCATGGTGAGGGCATTGTTCTTGATGGGTTATGCAGAATGACACAGTGTCTCAGTTTGTATGGAACCATGACATGCATGGATATCAAGCACTTTGCACAGAATTGCATCTCCATCTCTCCTTAGCACTGGTCCAAAATTTTCCTTGTACGTTGGCTGCCATTTTTCCTGGCTTCTCATTAACATTGAGGGGAAATTTAGAAACAGAACACTAATTACTGACATTGAGCATCATCTCAAGAGGGGACATGGCTAGCGTATCCACTATATGTGTAAGTCTAACGGTCATATTATTTCACTTAAAACTTCCGGGCTGATAGGCCGTGGTCGAAGTATAAAACTGTCTCCTAAATAAAATTCAGCGAGACGAGCATCATATCAAAAACCTCGCATTATTATGCACGCTTGTATAGAGAGGCTATCGAGATTGATAAACATCGTAATAATTTTAACAGGAAAGACGAAGGTGTTAAACTGGATAAAATTTGGATGTCAGCGTTGCACCGCAAGCGTGACAATCGATTACTTTCAATCGAGAATGTTGGCATTACCAGAGACAATCTCATAGCCGACACCACGTGATCGACAGTGGCGCCCTCTGTACTGCCTATATAATCAACGCCTCCTCGAGTCCTCTTCGCAGTTTGCCGTTTTACCTCCGATGATGTCTCCCGCAGTCGGAGACGAAACGTTAGGAGACAGTTTTATACTTCGACCACGGCCTATCAGCCCGGAAGTTTTAAGTGAAGTCAATACCGGCCGTGAAAGTTTACATTGTATGGTCATATTATTATTTTTTTTCCCTAGAACAAAAATGGTCTAGTGGCAAAGCACATGCTTTATTATCCAGAGAGTGTGGGATCAAATCCCATTCAAACCATAATTTTTTCTGCATGATTTTTAACCAAACATTCACTTCTCACAGATGGAGTGGCCATGTAAGTTCAGATTGCATGTTAAATCGCAGGACTCCATTTTCTGATTAGGTAACTGGGGAAGGTTAGGGACACAGGTTAGGGACACATAACTAGCTGCAGTGGCATCCAGTTGAAAGACCTGCAAGAGGCCTACCAGGTACACCAGACAGAATTCTCTTTTGCTCATGCTTGTTAGCTTCTTCGCTCTGGTAAAAACCTGGCTTAAACTGTATGTCGGTACCGGTTTGAATTATCACGGTCGACGGTTTAACATCTGCATGTGCTTGTAGGCTGAATAAGAGAAGTAGACTTGTCTCAGCTTGATGGAATAATTTACTTATGAAACCCTGTGGTCGGAACAGACAATATTACACTGCAACTGATAACTCGTGTGAATGCGTGAGAAAAGTTCAGTACAGTTAATTATTCCGTATCTGACACACTTGGATTTACGCTTTCATCATGGAGTAGAATGTGGAAACAGAAATCAACAATCAAAGAAGAAAACACAGAACAAATGTTGCTTGTGTATAGCATCTCAGGCGTCCAGCGGGAAAGTTTTGCAGCACTGTACTTTCAAACACCCGAGCATGTCACGGTGCTGGACAATGACAGAAGATGCCACATCAGCCCCCATGGTGGAAGCGGAGCATCATTCCAAATAGTGTGCTGGAAAATTGACATGTTGTCCATATCTTGAGGTGCATGGTGGTGGGCCAATGGTTGCCCCCAGGCTGCGTTGGCGACGACGTTGACGGAGTGATTGCTGAGTGAGGCGGAAGTTGTGGTAGGTCAGCCATTGTTGCTTCCGGAAAGACGTACGCTGGTTTCACGTGGTCAATGGAGACTGTAGTCAGTTTCCCATTGATCAAGATGTCCAAGGTCTTGCTTCCTCTATTTACGCCACAGTGTGGGCTGGAATATAGTGGTTGGAGCGAGGGTTTAATACCTTCTGTTTGTAACATGACGTGTGTGCAGGATGATAGGTCATGATGGACAAACGTGGCAGGAGTCCCATGTCGGTGATGTTGCGGCGGATGGAGGCGAGCCACATGTTGTCGCAGTTGGCAGAGAAATTCGGGCTGGTCACCCATAGGGTTTGGCAGATCGTCGGTAGCCAAGAATTCTCCAGGCAGGCATAATGCTTCGCCATAAACCAATTTGGCTGTAGAAACATCCAGGTCTGGCTTGAATGTGCTTCAGAGTCCAAGCAATACCACAGGAAGCGCTTTGGTACATGCGGTGTCATGACACATTAGGGCAGCTTTTAGGGTACGGTGCCATCACTCTATTAAACCATTGCTGGCAGGGTGGTAGCTCGTCATCCGGTGGTGAAGTGTGCCACAAAATTTTGTCAACTCTCGAAACAAATCTGACTCGAACTGTTGTCCCCTGTCCGTCGTAATGTGCAGCGGGCAACCAAAATGTGACACCCAGTGTGTGATTAAGGTGAATGAGATAGTTTCTGCCATAACATTGTCCACTGATACAGCTTCTGGCCATCGAGTGTACTGATCAATCATCGTAAGTACGTAACAATGACCATTGGATGATGACAGTGGGCCAACAATGTCAAGGTGGACATACGTGAATCATGCTGTCATGATTGGAAAGCTTCCTACTGGTGAGTGGATGTCACGGTTTATCTTGCTACCCTGGCATTTCAAGCAGCATGTCGCCCATTTGCGACAGTCCGTTTGCATTCCAGGCCACACGTAATGCATTGTAACTAAGTGAGTCATAGCTTGGATTCCTGGGTGACATTGTGCAGCGAATGGGAAGCATCCTTCCGAAATTCCAGAGGTATGAAGGGTCTCAGCTTCGATGTGGACATGTCACAATATAGCTTTATGTCGCTTCCAGGAATGTCTACCAGCTGCAGGTCCAGCACTGATTCACCATTTGACAAAATCGCTTGTAATTCCGCATCAGCTTGCTGTGCTGCAGTGAGTTTGGTGTAATCGATCGTATTGGTGACGCTGCTGACTCTGGACAAACAATTGGCCACTACATTGTCGATCCCAGACACATGACGTATATCAGTGGTAAACTGAGAAATAAACACAAGCTGGTTGTGTTCTCTGGGGGAACAGTTCATGTTGTTCTGACGGAATGCATATCTTAGTGGCTTGTGATCTGTAAAGATAACAAAGTCACATACTTCTAGTTGCGGTATGAAGTACTTGACAGATTCTCTGTCATATGTGCTCCAAAGTCTTTGTGAGGTTGTCAACTTGTGTGAAAAAAATGCGAGTGGCTGCCACATGTCACTACATTGTTGCTGCAACACAGCGCTGACTGCGGTCTGGCTAGCATCAGCTACCAGTGCTAACATGGCGGTAGGATCTGGATGTGCCAGCAGGGCTGAATTGGTGATGCTTTTCTTGGCCGCTTCAAATGTGACAGTCATTTCATGAGTCCAAGTTATGGGCGCATTACCCTTGGCTTTCGAACCAGTTAGCACTGCGACTAAAGGTTCCTGTAGCTCAGCAGAGTGTGGCAAAATGGCGGTGGTAAAAATTTAACATCCCGAGGAAACACTGTATTTCCTTGGCTGTAGTGGGTCTCAGAATGTGCGAAATGGCTTCCACCTTCTCAGGTAGTGGTAGCAATCCTGCCGCAGAAATTCTATGTTTGAGAAAGTCTACTACAGGTTGACCAAAGACACATTTTGAGGTATTGAGCATGATTCCGTAGTGTTCCAATCACTTGAATACTTCGATTAGATGGTGGCGATGTTCCTCAGGTGACGTCTAAAAAACTAAAATGTCATCCAAGTATGCAAACACAAAGGGTAAACCCTGTAGCACAGAATCTATGAAGCATTGCCATGTCTGTGCGGCATTCCTCAGTCCAAAAGTCATGAATATGCTCTTGAACAAACCAAAAGGAGTGATGATGGCTGTCTTTGGAATGTCAAGTTTGGCTACATGTATCTGTGTGTAGGCCTTTGCACAATCTAACACAGTGAACACTACTGAACCACTCAATGCGTAATTGTAATCGCACAACAAGGGTATGGGATAACGATCGAGTATTGTCCGGGCGTTCAGGGCTCTATAATCGCCGCACGGTCCCCATGCACCCTCCTTCTTTGGCACTAGATGTAATGGTGAGGATCAAGGGCTGTTGTAAGGCCAGATTACATCTTCGCACAAATTACACTCAAATTCTGCCTTTGCTATTTTGAGACGATCTGGGGCTAAACGTCGCGGCCTACAAGACGTAGGGGGTCCTTCAGTAGTCTCAATATAATGGACGGTATCATGTCTTACCTCCTTAGGTGCACCGGGTGGTCGCATCAGGGCTGGAAATCCTAGCAGCAGCTCCACGTACTCGCCATCCACTACCTGAATTACGTTGGCAGTATGGGCAGTGGCATCTCGATGAAATCCGGAAGTTGTCAGGCCGGTGGTGTTGTCGACCAGGCGAAAGTTCCTTATGTCAGGCAGCAGGTTGTAGTGGGTGAGGAAGTTGGCTCTGATGATTGGTTCAGCGATGTCCGCAACAGTGAAGCCCCACACAAAAGCACGCTGCAAACCAAGGTCGAGTTCCAAGCACATCGTGCCATATGTCATAATCCGGGAGTTATTAGCAGCAGTGAGGCAAATGGGCGTAGACGATCGCTTCTGATGTAGCATGGTTCGAGGAAAGATTGACAGACTGGAACCCGTGTCTACTAAGTACTTCCAGGTAGAACGTCGGTCACTCACAAACAGGTGCCTGGATGTCAGACAGCAACCGGAGGAGGCGCTCACTTCTGATTGCCGCTGCTGTTTGGGTAGGCACAGGGTGTTATACACTTACGTGCTTGCTTTGCCAAACTTGTGATGGTACAAACAGACTGTTTGTTCTGTCCCTGTCATAGTCGAGACTGTCAATGATCAGCTGCATGAGCGCCGACGGAATCGATGTAGGCTCCTGTTGTCCGTGACACGGTAGTGTAACAGCTCACTGATTTGCCGTGATAATAAGTTCACGTTGTTGGCGAGAACATCATAATCTGTGTGTGTGACAGTTTTCGGCACACAGGTGCATGCCTCAGTGGTGGAGTTAACTATTGACGGCGTCATTGCCTCTTGCATCTTATCGTCTAAATCGGCCACTGCATCTAAAGACGCGTCAGTCTGTGACACCAGGATTGCCTTCACTGGTGGTAGTAACCGGCTGCTCCAGATTGTGTGCAGTAAGCTGTCCGGGACTGTACCTGCATCTACTTTACTCCGCAGATGATGTAGATACTGTGAAGGTTTCTTATCACCGATGTCCTCTTGGGTAAGCACCTGCCGGATTTGTTCTTCTTGCAAAGCGGACACACGCCGAATTAGTTCTGCTTTCAATTGGTCATAGCTGTTCGTTCCCAGCATGTTAGTTGTGATGTCTTGAACCTCAACGGCGTACTGGTGATCTAGTTGGCTGACCACCAGCGCAAATTTCATGGCGTCGACCGTGATACGCTCGTAGGAAAAATTTGCTTCGACTTGCGCAAACCACAGGGATGGATTGTGCAGCCAGAAGGGAGGTAGTCGCACCACTAGACACACCACAGAAGTATTTGTCAGCTCTGGTGGATTTGCCATCTCAATTTCTTGCAAGAACTTCTCGTAAGTTCAGCGTGCATGCAGGAGATCATATCGGGGTCACCACATTGTCGGTACCGGTTCGAATTACCGCGATCGACGGTTTAACATCTGCGTGTGCTTGTAGGCTGAATGAGAGAAGTAGGCTTGTCTCAGCTTGATGGAATAATTTACTTACAAAACCCTGTTGTTGGAACAGACAATATTACACTGCAACCAATAACTCGTGTGAATGCGTGAGAAAAGTTCAGTACGGTAAATTATTCCATATCTGACATACTTGGATTCAAAGTTTCACCACAGAGTAGAATGTGGAAACAGAAATCAGCAATCAAAGAATAAAACACAGAACAAATGTTGCTTGTGTACAGCGTCTCTGGCGTCCAGCGGGAAAGTTTCGCAGCACTGTACTTTCAAACACCCGAGCATGTCACGGCACTGGACGATGACAGAAGACGCCAGACTGTACATACATTTTTTGAATAACTTCATATCAACAGTTCAATTTTTGCACATGTAACTCTGATAAAAATTGCTACCAGAGAAAATAAAATCATAGCAGTCTTTGATGTCACAGATGACTTTGCAGAGTATAAATGTAGTTGTGGATGTAGAAGAATGTGTGACAGAGTACCTCAAGTACTGACTAGAACATATCAACTATTTAGGCTAAGATCTAGTACTGACTGGACAGAGTCCAATTTATGCTGAGGACAGAAGGATACAATAAATTAAAGATACAGAATATGTACTTTATGTTGAAATAAAGATATTAGTCAGAGCCATGTAGTAACCAGTGTAAGTAGTACGAAAAGGATAGACTGTTGCTCTACCTCTCACCTTATAGTGAAAACGATGAGTCACTGACAGGCACAGCAAAAAGACCGCTAAATGAATACGCTTTTGGCCAGATAGCTTCTCCTGAAGAAGGCAACACACACACACACACACATGGAACTCTCAAAATGCAGCTTTCACACATATGACTATTGTCTCTGGATGCCAAGGCCAGTCAACCTGCCCTTGGCAGCCAGAGACAGTGGTCACGTGTGTGAGAGTTGCATTTGTGTGAATATGTGTGTGTGGGGGGGGGGGGGGGGGTCACATGTGCATGTGTGAAAGTTTACTCATTTAGCCTGTCTATGACTCATTGTTTCCACTATATGATGAGTAGTAACCAATCCTTTTCATGATATTGTCATCATTCCATCTTGGATTCTCTTGCACTGAACTGCCCACACTTACAGTTAATGTATCAGTGTAAATTTAAGAGGGAAACACTTCTTATTGTTGTCAAGCTCTTTATTCCCAAAGCCATGAACCAGCCATTGAAGGACCTACAATAACATGCTGGTCCTGATGTTGTAACACCTTTCCCCTAAGACTAAAGATTTTCAATATTTCATTGTATTGCAGGAAAAAACAAAATGGAGGCCACTAAAGCACAATATAAAGCACTGGCATTATAAATAGCAGCCATAATTGTTACTGAATATTTTAAAATGGAAGTTGTAGGTTTCAAAGTTCCTCCAGTCTGTTTCCATTGTTCTTGCAGCACCCAAGAAAAACAGAGAGAAAGGACAGAAGAATGCACAAATTACAGGAACCTAAGATTACTGTTCCACTAATAAACCTAAAATGAGAAAGAGGTATCAGAAATTATGTTGTCTGATAATTTTCTGAAAAATGCTTTCCACTGTCAAAATAATTCTGTAATTAGAGGTTGAATTGCACTGGTAGTTCCATGTGGAATCCACGTTACATCTATTAATTTTTTCCTCATCCTCCACAAAAAGAGAGGTGTCGTTATGTCCAGACCATGAATCCAACAAAGCAATGAATTAGTTTTTGCAGCTGCTAGGAATACATATAAAACGAAATGTTGAAAATTGTTCTTTTGCATTTTTCCTGATTTTCATATAACGATTACAAGATTTTTGCAACTAAACAGTCCATTTTTTTTATTTTTGGTCTTAATTTGCCTTATGGTTCTTGAAGACAGATATACAGCTGCAGAAACAGTAAACCGCTCATACTTATCTCTGGTATTATCGCATATGAATGTGTCTTTGCGTTCACTGATTCCGTCAGTGACAAAAACATGTATGCTTGACTCCTGTTAGTGTCTCCATTTGTTATTTACATTTACTTTTTAAAAGTTAACTAGTGTCCTTAATACTGATTATTAAAAATATACAGTCTCCTGATTTTAAACATTTGTGTTGTTGGGATATGATTATCACAGATTTCACTACTATATGTTGTCTTCATTCTTTGATTATTGGGTTCCTTTATTATTATTATTATTTATAGCAAAAATGAACATGGATAAATTACAAAAGTTGAGTGTCTCCCCATACTATCATACAGTCAGTTAATAAATTATATGATATTGTAATATGATCTTGGAAAGTTTACTTTGTTAACAAGAAACACAAACCCCCTAAACATTTTTAATCAATTTTCAGTGCCTGTTCCCAGTATTTGCATGCCATGGATGTGAAATAACAACTGTTGAAGGAATAGGCAATCAGAAGATTGGGCACCACAAAGTACAGAAGACTCTAGCTGCTTTCAGTGGTACTCAGTGTGGCTACTGCTCTCCTGGAATGGTGATGAATATGTATAGGTGAGGATGAATGTTATAAAAGATACAAAGATAAAATGTTGCTCATGTAACACATTTAATGGATAATATACACGCAAGGAGTGTAATGAAATATTGACTAATATTAGTCAGTTATTATTAGTAGAAAATATTCCATTGGAACTAAAAGTTTACACAAATTAACATGGTACTTTTAATTATATCAACAGAAACACACAAAACTGAGATAAGAATATGACATATGGAAATCAGTTTTTTAGTTATATTTGCAACAAATGGAGTGCCTGAAAATTGTTACAGGAATTATCACAGCCATCAGTATCATGAATATTGCTTTCACCTACCTGTGTCCAGTGTTGCTAATACATAGCTCTGCAGTGGTGGCTGGCTTGCAGGTAACTTGTTGAGGCATGTGACACCATTGTGCCCATTGGATGGGGGCAGTAAGCCCAGCTATCCACTTGTGCTACTCAAGAGGGCAGGCCGTGTGCTGATACCAGGTTTCACTCTCTACCTTCTCTCATCATACAACCCACACATAACACCACATTACATACAGACAACAGTCATCAATACTCAACAGATATACTTAAGATACAAATTTCATACACCATATCAAAAGGGGTCATTGTGCCTGAAAGAAGAATACCATGTCCCATTAGGCTGCTGAACCTATCCCTCAGAGTCTCCCACCCAACAATGCCATATAACTATTGCTTTCTTTTGCTCTCAGCAGCATTAATAGAGCTGACCAACAGATTATTAACAAAGGATATTTCATTGTACCATCATTAAATATCCTGTCACATCTGGAGATGCTTTCAGTGATGACAGCAAAATGGAAACATCCCACCTTACCAAAATTATTAAATAAATCAAAAGTATGAACATCATTGCAGATTACAACTGCATGCTATACTGGAACTCAAAACTGGGATCCTTGCCATTTGGGGACAATGGTATTACTACCTGAGCTTCCAGGCATGACTCATAATGTACTCTTATAGATTCAGTTCTGGAAGTACCTATCTCCCTACTTTCCAAACATCACAGAAGCTCATCTGCATATCTTCTAAAAGGAATATTCCCAGAGCAAGGGGTGTCATGCAGAAAAGGCTAAGTAAAAGAGATCTTTTGCTCCACAGTGGAATGTGTGCTGTAGTGAAAATTGCTGATCTTATAACTGTGTGACAGATTATGACTCAAACCTGAAACATTGCTTGTGCAATGTTCTCATTGACTGCTCTATCTGGGTATGACTCTCAACTCAGCATTGCACCTTCATTTTTGCTGTCACTGCTCTGCAAGATGGAAAGCTAGTAAAGTGGAACAGATTGACTTGCTCTGCTAACACTCATAACATAAACACTATTTTTTTTCTTGTCTATATACCATAGTGACCAGAAATGCCAAATTATTTTAAAAGATGTATTTCTGCAGTTATTGTTATTTAAAGTATGACATAACTTACATTTGGTCTGATACCATGGTAGTGACATTTTGTATAAAAATATTTTGTTTGAAGAAATATTTATTAATTGAGATTTAAGCAGTGGAAAATCTGGGATGGAGGCCTCGTTCTCTCAAAATTTCAACCTGACAGATAAATGTCTGTTGCAGGACGAATATTCCTGTAAAGTAAGGTGCAAGGATCATTCAGTAAGTAATGCAACACATTTTTTTCTGAAAGCAGGATGTTTTTTACTCAGGTTTAATGTCAGTTCAGCACAGTGGTCTTATGCCACCTTACTGGGAGAGCCTGTATGCCTGCACCTACCACTCTACTGGTTGAGACTGGAGCCAATGTCTTGCTGCCTCAGTAACCTCCCCATCATCCAGTTGAATAGTGAGATGTTTGACTGTGATCCATTGATCACCTCAAACAAGAGTATCCACATGTTCCAGTATTGCAGGAGCCACAGCAGTGTGTGGCCAGCTGGAAAACGGGAGATCAGACAGGTTTTGGCAACCTCGTTGCGATGATGACAGATGCATCGCTCGATGACTCATCATGCATTTGTTCACTACCAGGACTCTGTAGACATATGAATATTCATGATGCTCTGATTTTCTGTTAAAAGAAACTCAGTGACAGCTCTCTACGTGGAACACAGCTCCATTATAGGTATCATTTTGATGGCTACATGCAGTGCTGTCACTTTTTAGTACCTCATCAGTCCACAGAGTATTCCACAATGTCCCACAACAAATTCTGCATTTTTACAACCAAAGTTGGCCATAGTCCACACATTTTTGCTTATTTGCTCTCCATATTGTGTTGTGGAATTATCTCCAGGAACAGTACACCTAAGTAAGCAGTAAGAACATTGTGTAAAATAGATAGCTGTATATTTGCAGAAGCCATTTTATAGATCTCTGGAGTCTTACAGTCATTTTCAAATAAATTTATTCAGTAATGGTTTTTGTTGTTGTTAATAAAAAAGAATCTCAATGGAACTGTAATGTACACAATCACAATACAACACATAACAATAACTTTTGTTTAAAGTTTGCCTCCTTGTTGAGGATTCATAATGGATTTATATAGGTCTACTCTGGTGCAAAGACATTCAGCAAGCTCTTATCAAACAGAAAGCAAGCAATTGGAAGGTATCAAAATATCTAGATTCAAGAGCTGAAAAGTTATGTTAGCTGTATGGCTAGTAGTTTTGTCATTGTAAAGCTGAATGCAAATACCAGTGTAATCAAATAAATAGTAAGTTACCAATAAGAGATAAACAACAGCTGTTTGGTATAACTGGAAAGACAGGAGTTCTTTCTTTCTAATTTACATTCAGCTGGCATAAGAGTGAATAACACAAGCAGTAAATTGATGGTTTATAATTAATAAAGTATACAGATTTATTTGCTACAGTTTACTTGTTTCTTGTCAATTATACCAGGATTCATTCATATCTTTGATGATTTCACATGACGTAATTTACATAACATGATAAACAAGTGAATGAACTCTTGTAACACACACACACACACACACACACACACACACACACACACACACACACACACATACACTTCCAAGAAGGACTTTCTGTCCAGAAACTTAAAATGTTTAGCAGTGTTTTCTTTGTGCCTGTCTGCAACTCAGTGCCCCCTCTATGTGGCGAGTAGCATTCTTTTCTTATCATAATATTATACTGGATTTATGATATTTCTTTGGACTGCACTTCCAATGGCAAATGTCAGTGTTTTATTAGGGATGGAGATTAGTAGTAGTAGTAGTAGTAGTAGTAGTAGCTTTATTTATCCATGATCTCTTTTTACAAGGATATAGGATTGGAAGTTTCAAACACTGTAATTCCTTGAATCAGAGTGATTTTCATGTCTGTCTCATTTATTGTAATGCTACAATTTGGATGTTGATATTGTCTGATGCATATGTTAGCTGCTTCATTTTGCTAATCTTGGGAAGTGCATCGAACTTTGAAGAGTGACTACAGTATCTGTATTTTGGGCAGGGAGATTTGAAAATGTCTGATACATTATCATATGATGCTCTAATGCCACCAGAATCTGGCAACAGATACAATCTAGTGCATTTACTAGAGTGTGAGATATTTTCTGTATTTTCAGATGTTTCTATCATGCCTGTAAGTTTAGGGTAAAGTAAAGGTGAATATGAGTTGATCTAAGTATTACAATTAAAGTATTGATCCCTTAAGGTTTGCCTGTAGATTTTTTTCTGGCCTCCTTTCAGTTTCTTTGTATGCCAATCATCCAACAGTGAATATTGGGCTACTCGATCCATCAATTTTTATAAAAGTGTACTTGATTGGTATTTTATCATTTTGTAGTTAATTTGTAGAAAATTTCCTAAGTGGAACTATAAATAGGCTTGGTAAATGATGATAAAAGAAGTCTCACTCATTCATCACTAAGCACTCAGCTGCAAAGAGTAACTGTTAGCTGCCACCAGTCTGTCAGTAAGTAAATGTAAATGACTAATGTTAACAACAACCATGTAGAGCTACACTGGAGCACCAAAGAAATTGACATAGGTATGCGTATTCAATCACAGACACCTGTATAGGAGCAACACCTATATAGGAGAACAATGTCTGGTGCTGTTGTTATATCAGTTACTGCTGCTACAATGGCAGGTTACCAAGAATTAAGCGAGTTTGAATGTGGTGTTATAGTCAGCACATGATTGATGGGACACAGCATCTCAAAGTTAGTGGTGAAATGGGGATTTTTCTGTATGACCATTTCACAAATGTACAATGATTATGAGGAATCCGGTAAAACACCAAATCTCCAACATTGCTGCATCCAGAAAAAGATCCTGCAGGAATGGGACCAATGATGACAGAAGACAATCATTCAACATGAGAGAAGTGCAACCCTTCCACAAATTTCTGCAGATTTCAATGCTGGGCCATCACCAGGTGTCAGTGTATGAAGCATTCAACGAAACATCACCAATGTGCATTTTCGGAGCAGAAGGCTCACTTATGTACCCTTGATGATGGCATGATACAAGGCTTTATGCCTTGCCTTGGCCTGTGAGCACCAACATTGGACTGCTGATGACTGGAAAAATGTTGCCTGGTTAGACAAGTCTTATTTCAAATTGTATCAAGCAGATGGATGTGTATGGGTATGGAGACAACCTCATGAATCCATGGACCCTGTATGTCAGCAGGGGACTGTTCAAGCTGGTGGAGGCTCTGTAATGGTGTGGAGCATGTGCAGTTGGAGTGATATGGGACCCCAGATCATCTAGAAATGACTCTGAAAGGTGACACATAGGTAAGCATCCTGTCTGATCACCTGCATTGATTCATGTCCATTGTGCATTCTGACAGACTTGGGCAATTCCAGGAGGACAATGTGACACCTCACACATCTAGAATTGCTGCATAGTGCCTGCAATAACATTCTTCTGAGTTTAAATACTTCCACTGTCCACCAAACTTGCCGGACATGAACATAGTTGAACATATATGGGATGCCTTGCAATGTGCTGTTCAAAAGGATCTGCATCTCCTCTTGCGGATTTATGGACAATCCCACAGGATTTATGGTATCAATTCCATCCAGTACTACTTCAGACATTAGTTGAGTCCATGCCATATCATACTGCGACACTTCTGCATGCTCGTGGGGGCATACATGATATTAGGCAGATTTTCCAGTTCCTTTGGCTCTGCAGTACATTGTAAAGGGACACTCTCTTCTAGCATTACTTTTCTTCAACAGAAGTTACCGATACCAAAAATTCTTTTTACCTTTTTAACAGGTTAATATTATCTCAGCTGTTTAACTAAAAGAATTTCGTATGATTTTGTACATGATGTGGTATATTTCAAGTTGTAATCCATAAAAAGAAATTACTTTATTTTCGTTGTTACAATTGATATGTACTAACACTGTATTAAAATTACTTTTCTTTTAGAAACATTTAAAATTATGAATATCTGGTTCAGTCCGGAACCGCACTGCTGCTATAGTCGCAGGTTCGAATCCTGCCTCGGGCATGGAAGTGTGTGATGTCCTTAGGTTAGTTAGGTTTAAGTAGTTCTAAGTCTAGGCAACTGATTACCTCAGATGTTAAGTCCCACAGTGCTTAGAGCCATTTGAACCATTTTGAACAAATATATCACACACTTAAAATTCCTATTATTAACTGCACAAGCAGACGATATTTATTGTGTTGACTTCTGGATTCATTTATAAAATAATGGTATAGATTAATAGAAAATCATTTCTCAAGAAAGTTTGTAAACTCTTTGGAATATTGTTAGTACTACAGAATGGGTAGTAGTGGGCATGCCTCTGATGTGATTGGACGTATTTTTACTTCTGGTATTAAGAATGTAGTTTTTGGTTTCAAAGTGGAAATTGTAAAGATAATGTGATATAGAAAAATGTGAAAGAATAAGACTCAACATAAAAACAGACAATTCTTCAAAAGTTATTATGCCAATTGGTAACATGAGAACCTATAATGTCAAACATTTCAGCTTCAAGAATAAGCCCCTAGACATGAAGAACTGGCGCCAACCATGAGAAAAGAAGATTAGTGAAAAAAGTTTATTGTAAATCTTACTCCTCTCGAAGCTTATTAAAAGTGTTTATTATGAATTGAGTGACAATTAACTAATGAGGGAGGGAGAAATTACAGTATGTTGCAATCAGTAGGAGCATTTGTTAGTTACTGGCCTATTTTTGATGAGTATTGGACATGTATTTATTTTATTTATTTTAGTTTGCAGCATATTACCTAGTGTTCTAATATAGTCCATATTTTTTGTCTACAATTTTCTCTTTTAACTTTAAATTAAATAATAACTATACAATCATTGAAAGTACATGAAAAATTACTGTTACTGTTGTATTACTATCACTATTAATATTGATAATACTACTACCATCACCACTGGTACTAGTATTACTGCTACTATTTATTTATTTATTTATCGAGTCCTTTGATCATATGTAGTACAGTGTACAGGATGATATTGGACTTATTACTAAGTGCAAAATGATACATATTTAAATAATCATTTTTCAACATGCTACCAATTTCAATAGTTGTGGTTCTTACAATGATACAATGTTACAAATTACAGTAGCTTTAGTTCTTAACAGTTATTCTGGTCCAAGTATTCCTTTACTGAGTAGAAACAGTGGTACTGTAGATACTCTCTGACAGATCTTTCAAAAGCACTAATATTTTGTAAGCATTTTATACTATTTGATAGTCTATTGTAGAGTTTAATACCCAGATAGCATGTACCTTTCTGATACAAACTGGTATTGGCTGGGGGTACATGCAAGTTATATTTTATTCGAGTATTATAATCATGTATATCTTTGTTTTTTAAAGTATTATCATCATTTCCAATCATATACTTTTTTACATACATTAGTGTGTCAACAATAAACATACACGGTAGAGGTAGTATATTCAGTGCTTTAAATATTGGTTTGCAGAACTGTCAAGCACCACTCCCTGTCATAATCCTAATGGCTCTTTTTTGTATTCTGAAAGTCCCTTGAGCTGCTGGGGAATTTCCCCAGAATATGAGTCCATACTTGAGATGAGCATTGAGGTATGCATAATAGGCACACAATATTGCCTGTTCATTTATGCATCGTTTGAGAACACTAAGAAGATAACAGCCCGTGCTCAGCTTGGCATTAATTTGTTCTATGTGTTTGTCCCATTTTAAGTCTCTTTGTATCAGATGCCGAGAAATTTTGCAGCCTCATCATTTGCAATAGGATGTTGATTGATTTTTATTTCTGGATATATCAATGTGGTGTTTTGGTGGTTATGGAAATTTAAGGCTACTGTTTTGTTGTAGTTTATTATCAACTGATTTTCTGCTGTCCAGTTACTTAGATGTTTTGTAACTGTATTTACTTCTTCTTGTATATCTTCATTTTTTGCTGCTTTTACCAGTATTGTTGTGTCGTCAGCAAACAGTATTACTTTGTGGGAATCAATATGTATATCCAAATCATTGATATATAACAAGAAAAGTAGGGGTCCCATTACCGACCCTTGCGGTACCCCGTAAGTGACTGGGCTTTCTGATGATACATATTCTGTGATTATTCGTGCTTTATCATCTATATGTCTGATGGATACTTTTTGTTTACGGTCGCTGAGAAACGAACGAATCCAATCATTTGCCAACCCCCTAATTCCATAGTGCTCTAGCTTCTTCAATAGGGTTTTGTGGTTTACCATATCAAAGGCTTTGGTTAGGTCCAAAAATATACCTGTTGTTTGTTGTTCTTAATCTATTGTTTTTAATACAGTAGATATGCATTCATAGATTGCTGTCTCCATTGATTTCTTGCTTCTAAAGCCATGTTGAGTATTAGATAGCACACTATTTTTGTTTATAAACTTCAACAACTTACTACACATAATTTTTTCTATTACTTTTGAGAAACAGGATGTTAATGTAATGGGACGCTAGTTTATTACTTCGTCTTTGTCACCAGCTTTGAAAATAGGGATGACTTTTGATGTTTTTAGTTGATCTGGAAAGATGCCTGACTCTAGGGAACAGTTGCATAAGTGAGTAAGGGTGTCAATTATATTTTGGGTACAGAGTTTTAGGATTCTGTTCGGTATACCATCAATTCCTGCTGAGTATGTTGTCTTTAGTTCTCTGACAGCGTTCAGTGTCTCCTCTCTGCTTACTTGGTCCACAAACATTGAAAATTTATTACTGTTGCACTTGTTTACCACTTGATGCTAAGTTGAACTAAAATTAGTTTTTATTAAATTTTCAGGTATCCCAGTGAAGTATTTGTTGAATATGTTTGCTGTTTCTGTAGGCTGTAAAATCTTTTTATTGTTGTGTATCAAGACAATGTTCTCCTCAGTTCTCTTATTTTTGCCAGTTTCTTTTTTAATGACGTCCCACATAGCTTTCACTTTATTTGTTGAATTATTTATGTAATAATCATTGTACATTCTTTTTGCCTGTTTAATGACCTTTTGTAAGATTTTAGTGTATGTTTTGTAGTGAGTATGCATTTCCTCAGTGGCATTATTTTCTTTGCACATTATGTGGAGCTCCCTTTTTTTCTGGCAAGAAGTTCTGATTCCCTTAGTAATCCAACCCTTCCCTTTTGTCTTCTCTCTTATATTTACCATTTTTTGAGGGAAGGCTATATCAAAATGCTTCACCATTTTTTCTAGAAAAATATTGAATTTCGAATTCAGAGTTTGCTTTTCATAGACATCAGACCAGTCTTCAGTATGCAATAGTGAGTTAAAGTGCTCAATGCTTTTCTGCCTGTAGATCCTTCTCTTGACCTTTAGTAAGTTATTCTTAACTGGTCTTCCTTCCTTTGTGGTGGTAAGTATTTGAGCTTTTTGGTCACTGTATCCTGTGTTAAACACTTTTACTGACCACTCCAATTTCTCTTTCTCAATCAGGATTTGATCTAAACCTGTCTGACTGGTTGGTGTTATTCTCGTTGCAACTTTAACTGTGGCTGTAAGGTTATGTGTTTTAATGAGATTGCCAAGGGCGGTCTTCTGTTTACATTTACTAAGAAAATCTATGTTAAAGTCACCACATACTACAACATCACACCTTTTTTTATGCAGCTTATTTAAGAAAATTTCCATTTTTTCTAAAAATACCTCAAACTTTCCCGTTGGAGAGCGGTACACTGTAGCTATTATCAAACCTAATTTCGGAATTTTTATCACTGTCATCTCAAAGTCTTTTTCACAACTTAGGGAGGTGACATTATCTATTTTAGTAAACTCTATATTATCTTTTACATATATGGCTACACCTCCATAGTGACCACTAGGTCTACAATAGTACTCAGCCAGAGTGAAATTGTGTAGGCAGACAGATTTAATTAAGTTCTCGTCAAGCCAGTGTTCTGAAAGACACATTACGGAAATATCCTCTAGTTCATGCATTAATAAAATATTTAGTTCTTCTACTTTATTGCTTAGGGACTGAACATTTTGGTGAAAGATCTTTATTACAGAATTTGTGGGAAAATCTACAGTACCACCTACCTTCAGTTTAAATGTTTCTTGTTTGTGCAATTTGTAGCTGCTGCTTTTGGCAGTAAAAAATCATTCAGATGAGGAGGCTGCCTGATGTTTCTTCTAGTTGGGCGAGATGAGGCTTCCCTAGTGATCCATTTCTCCAAGGTACTCTGACCTGCAATCTTTTTGTGCTTCTTGTCACTCTTGTTTGCAAGACGGCAGATTTCTTCAGCCAAGAACTGTTTACCATAGTAATTCAAATGTAGGCCATGACTGGTATGCATGTCTCTGTTTAATGTACTGACATCTATTAGATTCACATAAGGATATTTTTTGCACAGTTCATTTATCTCAATGTTCACTCTTTCTATCAGTTTGTTTACACATGACCAGGGCGGTAAGTCATACCTATGGGGTTGATTTACCACAGTTATGTTTGTTTTGATTAATTTGGGCAGTACACTGTCGAGAACTGTGATGAGTATTTTACTTTTATCTCTGCCAACGTCGTTTGCGCCTGCACAAATCACGACACAGTCATTGAAGTCAAGGTTTTCACATGATTTTGCAAGAGACTTCGTAACTTCTTCCATTCCTGCCCCAGGCTTTATAAAGGCTTGTACGCTTAGGTTTGACTGTTTGTCTGTCACTTTTTCCGCCAGTTGACGACCGTGACTATCGGCAAAAATTAGTACTTTTTTGTCTTTTTTGCGTTGGTCACGTTTTGAAACACTAGTAGATTTCACAGAACGTGACTCCTGCTGTTTTTTACTACTACTACTATTACTACTACTACTACTACTTGTGCATCTATTTCCAACATTAGCCTGTTATTGTCTTGAAGCTAATTTTTTTTATCTATTACATTCTTTACATGCTGGCTATATGATCCAAGCTTCTTGTGCCTGAATAATTCCTTCTAGTATTATATTTGTGAATGTTATTTATGTTTACAATTTGTGGTTCATTGTTGACAACAGACTCCATAAAGTAAATTTTGTTTAAGCCTGTTTACCAGTTTCCAATATTTCATCATTTATATTTTGTATAATCTGATTTGTGAATTGAAAAATAAAATGTTCTGTGGAGATACTCTTTCGAAACCCAAACTGAGACTAAATATCTTGTTTTGAGATAGCAACAATAATATGAAAAGGGCATACTGCTGCTCACCTCATAGATGAGGTATTGTGTGGCATGCAGGCACAATCAAAAATATTGCAAAATATTGTTCAAGTATTGGACTAAGTACTCCATCTTCTGTAGACATAACAGAGCTCGCTCATATCCACACAAGCACATCTCTCACACATGTGGGCACAGCCATCTCTGAGCACTAAGGTCCAACAGTGAGTGCATCTGAGGTGAACAGCAGTCTTTGCTTAGGTGGATGGGTGGATAGGTATGGGTTGGTGTTGCACTGAAGAGGCATGAGAAGAGAGGAGGGAATAGCAGGACAGGGGTGATATAATGAGCTACTATGTGCAACACTGAGAGTCTGTGCCTTTTGCCTTCCTCCCTGTCCCCCTCCCCCAGCACAGATTCTTGATGCTGCACTGAGCAGCCCGCAATCCTGTTCTCTTGATGTCCTTGCATGCTACTACAGGCAGCACTAGCATCTTCTCTCACCACTGCCCTATTATCCCTTCCCTTGCCTGCCCCAAATCACTTCTGTACATTTACTACCAATCCCAGAAAATACTGATGGGAAGAAGAATCAAAAATTGTCATTGGTTAGTTTTGAGATGTGTCCTACCACAAGAACTAAATTTTATGGATGAGACAAAAAACAGGGAACTATATTCCAAAGAATTGACGGTTATCCACTCACAAGGGGAGGCCGCCAATTGTGAAATTCAGATTTGATTCATACTGCGCATAATAAAAGCTCATGGCCAGAGGTGTAATGTCGCAAAGCACCAAGATGCACTTCTCAGCCGTTGTCGAGAAAATCGACAGTTAAAAGAAACCATTGCGGTGAAATACTCTCTATGATTAATAATTTTTGACAGTGTCGTGGCGTAGCGGTAAGCACTCGGGTTCGTAATCCGAAGGTCGCCGGATCGAATCTTGCGTCATGCAAACTTTTTTTTTTTTTTTAGTATTTGTTTTTAATAATTCAAATATATAATTCCTGGCAATCAGTTGCAACAATTATGCATATAATAAGTTGTTGAAAGTTGTTTGTCATGGAAAAACTGGCGACTTCGAACATCATTATGTTTTCCACAAACAGAGTTGTATTTCACAAATATTATTAATTGTCTTCATAACGTTAACCACGTATAGTTAACAGAAGACATAGAAACGATATTCCGAAACGAATATGTATAGCGTAAGTCAAACGTTCAAATTAGAATAGAGACCCCACGAACACAAATTTGCTTTGGCGGGTATGAAATATAAACTCCGTTACTCGCTCGTTACACTTGAAGGACAGATGTTGAATGGGTCGAAACGAGCTGCCACATAACAGCGTAGTTGCCTGCTAACTTCGAAAGAAGCTAGATGCAGTCCCTAGTGCAATGTATAACATTGTCGAAAATCAGTGCAGACGGGAGAGCTTTGGTACACCTTGCGCAACGGTTTCTTTTAACTGTCGATTTTCTTGACAGCGGCTGAGAAGTGCATCTTGGTGCTTTGCCACATTACACCTCTGGCCATGAGCTTTTATTATGCGCAGTATGAATCGAATCTGAATTTCACAATTGGCGGCCTCCCATTGTCAGTATTTGCTACAGGTACATTCCATATGAATAAAAACTCTGCACTCCATATTCCAGTGGGGGAAGGAGCCACGTGCCACCTCTTGTCTGTTCCCCTGCTTGCAGAAATCTAGGGATCTTTAAGAACACACATTCATTTACTCATAACTCATGCACATATATACTGGAGGGGAAATAAGAGAAGCATCTCCAAAGGATATTGTTTGTTGCAATTGCATTGCATCTGGGCATTCCCTGGACAGCAGACAAAGACTTTCCCTAAATGGCTGATTCTCTTGCACTAAAAGTAACAGAGATATCTAACATGAAATCTAACAAACAGTACTTTTCAGAACTTAAGTTGGCTGTCATTTTTGTAGACAATAAAGGTATGTCATCATGCAAGAAATATCTTTTGCATGAACTTTGTCATGATAAGCTGTGTCATGTTCTATGTGTTCAGGAAACATGCACGGATATCTATTTGTTCCTGGAATTAAATTGGGTGCTGTATGATCACATGCACAGTATGTAAGTGCCAATGAAACCCAATTTGCAAGTCTGCAATATGAACATAATATTTCAATTATCTCCTTGGTATTAAGTAACTATTTAGTCACCTTAAGTTATAAACCTCCTGCAACAGAATTTTCTTAGATTCCACACCAGAACTTTGCTGAAGGTAAAGCGTCCATTGTGATAGGCAACTTCAACAGCCACAGTCATTTATGTAGCTATGTACATGATGAAAAAAATGGTGAAGCAGCTCTGTCATGGACTGAAATTTTCCTTTTCACCCTTATTTACAACAACAAACCTTCTCTTTCATTCAACACTGGAATATGAGGATGAGGCTATAACCTGGACCTTCTTTTTGTTAGAGAAAATATTGAACACACATGCACCAAAACTGTACAGCCACCAATACCAAATGCACTACATAGATCAATCCCATGTAAAATTTGCCATCACTGAGACAACAAGAGGTCCATTTTAAAAGCAGTTGCAACTTTAAGAAGGCTGAATGGGCAAAATTCTCCAGTTTATTTGATTAGAAAACTCTGAGTATTGTGCCAGTTCCTGAAGAGTATGACACTTTTGTTGACAATAATCAAGCTTCTTCAAAGGCATCATTTCCAAGGAGATGTAAAACCATCTATATTAAGGGCATTAAACCTAAAACATCAACTCTTCTTGAAGAACATTATGAGAAATATGAAAAGGGTCCTGTCAGCAAAGAAACATCAAATCTTACATAAAGTATACTTAGTACCTGTGGCTATGAGAGATGAGTTGATTTAGTTACTGGCAGATTGCGACATGAGTGAGAGCAATCAGAACGTCTGGAGACTCCTAGGCCATCTCAATAATGTTAACACTCAAGCAAGCATGCATGCTAATATGAAGGCAGACCAAATCGTCCAATAACTTCTGGTAAATAGAAAACCAACCCAAAATAGAAAGATAACTAAGAAACCAATAACATGAAAGAGAGACCAAGAGTAACATCCTGTCTCCACCTTTTGCTGAAGTTGAGCTACAATTAGCACTGAGTAAGTGCAAACTGGGTAACGCAGGATTAGATGATATATGAGTAGAGCAGGTTAAGAACTTTGGTCCTGATCCAATGCATTGGATTTAATGAACAATTGGGTCCAGGACTGCAAGATCCCTAAAGTCTAGCAGAAGAATACAGTCATTGCTATCTCTAAATCAGACAGAGATCACCTAGGTCCCAAAAGATAAAGGCCTGTTTCCTTGCTCTGTCACCTCTCTAAAGTACTGGAGAGGCTCATCTTTCAGAGACTGATAGGAATAATGGAGTCTTTTTGTATACCACAGCAAGCTGGCTTCAGAGGAGAAAGAAGGTGTACATCAAAGATATTATACTTGTCATAGCATATTGAGGGTGACTTCAAGAAACAACTCATCACAAGTACTATACCATTTTTATTCAACATCTACACTAATGGTCAGCCATTGCCTGAAGCAGTGGTGTATTTACAATTTTGTTTTTGATTGGGGGGGGGGGGGGGGGCGGCTGTGTCTTTCATTTATACAATAGCTCAAATTGAAAATCAATTTCATTGGTCCATACTAATTTAATGTCCACAATTATAAAATTTATCATTGGTTTACATTTGTTTCGTTAGAATACTAATGGAATTATGAGAATGATTTAGAATGATTTACTAAGGTTATGGATTACACCAGAAAACTAATTTTATAAGTTTATGAAGTTTCAATAATTTTAATAAAACATAATCCAGTTGCTAAGAGAATTTTCCACATCAGTTCTATTAATCGTCTGTTTTTATAATCATGACTTGGGTTAATTTACTTTGAAGTGTATAAAATCTACTTTTGTCTGATATTTTAGTATACGCAAATAGAAAAGAATGATTAAACCATTTACTAGAAATTTAAAGTACAAAAGCAAGATGGAGATCTCTTTGTTTTGCCATTTCACTTATAGCAATTTTGACATCAGTCCTTTCTTGTCAAGGGATTAACATCATGGTGAGCCCATTCAGATGTATTCCTTAGGTATATCTTGATTCTCTTAAGGGTGAAGAAACTGCATTAATTTGTGGCAATTGTCACTGGTAGAGCTGCCAAGAACTGTAGAAACTGAAACACATTAACATAGATTTGATGGTTGCATACAGACAAAACTATCATTCATTTTGAGGCAATTGCTCCAGTCAACTCAGACATTGATGGAAGAGTTTCAACACAGCTGTTTTCATTGTTAAATTGGTGACTAATGGATCTGAAGCATGAAATGAAGATTCTTAACGCCATCAGTGACACCTATGTCTTCAGTTTTTCTTGGTAGAAGACAATTAAAGCTGTTAAAAGGTTTACAATGTGTCAAGAACCAATCCTGGACTGAACTGATGAAAGCATCCAGAAATTGTATGAACACATACTTTCTAGTAACCATACACATCATCACTGGCATCCTGATTTGCACAACATGCTTTCTTGGCAGAAATGCATGGTTACTTGATGTCAACTCCATTGGCTGAAGCTAATTCCTTGGCTTCTAAGTAAATGTGGCAGAAAGTATCATAAACATTTTCTCTCATTGCCAGCAGTTCACTTTTGAGATCGCTGGCAATGTTGATTAACTCTGCAAAACCTATACCTTGAAACTGAAGTTGATGGTAGATGAACTCAACCAGTCTGAACAGACCAAAAAATATATCTGGGCGTACAACAAAATCTCCCTTCTAATGGCTGCTACCAGAATCAAAGTGTCATGGGATAAGTTTTGTTATCAGATTCTTGAATATTCCCAAGAACTGAAACAACACAAATGGTAGATTTCAAACTCGTGACTAAAACATCAATTACTGATTCAAAGGCATCATTTAATATGTTCCTGCTCTTTGGTGGCCCAAAGAAATTAATACCATTTCCAGTGTTCCTAGCAAACTCCTGATAAGTGGAATGTTGCATGTGTTCGTGACTACCAAATGAGATTATGAGCTCCACAATGAGAATGTACAACTAAAGGTTAGTCCTGTTGTATGGATGCCTGAGCCCCATGAGCTTTTACTGACAGAGATGCTGCACCCTGTCCTCATAAAAATGACACATCAATACCAAATTTTACTAAGTTTTCAGTTATAGACCCAGCTAACCCTCTGAAACAAATTGCAGGAAATCTTCACGAATCTTTTGATCTGGGAAAATATAACTGGCATGAAGAGAGAGTTACTCTATTCTAGCAATGTCAGCAGTTTCATCTGCAAGAACTATGAAACCTTTGCCATCATTAATGCACTGAACATCCCTTCCCAGAAGTTGGTTGTTGCTGCAACTGATGATCTGATTTTTGAGTTGGGTTCTAATGTACTTGTCATGTTTAGCAATCCCTTCCAAACTTGCTCATAGGTTTTCATCACCTTTCACATGGTATTTTAGAATAGTGCAAAATTACCCTTGTTTTTGTCATCCTGTTTGTCAGTTTCAGTAGCCCTGAGGTCCTTATGTCCCTTAAGGTAACCTCCTGATGTCCACAGAGAATCATCACTTCAATGTTTTCTCTATTTTTTTCTGCCTGCTCCACTTGGCCTCGGTACAGACAATATTTTATATCTTTCGTCTTATTCATCATTATGTGAACAAAATTTTCACTGTCATTACAGCAGCTTTATGAAGAGTGTTGCTTGCATGGATGTTGAAATTTTCAAGAGCATGGTTCCACTTCAAAAACTGTGAGGTTGCCAGGGCTCCAACATTTTGGTGACTACCTTTTCACATACTTGTCTTAGTGAAAAATGCACAGTACTTAAAGAAGGCACAACCCTCCTTGGGAGAGTATAATAACCAAAAAGATTTCTCTATCCAAATTAGGATGAACTTCTTATATGGCCACTTTGAAAAATGAAGGGAAATTTGTTAGTCATTTTGGGCACAAAAAGGTTTTAGAGGTCATCAACTTTTTCATTATTTGATAGCAAACAATCACTTATGTCATACTTACAGCTTGGTAGTGAATTGTTAGAGCTCGATGTGTAAAATAAAGATTATTATTTTCTTCAGGACCCAACAAAGGGGACCTTTTCTTAGTTCTCAAAATCAAAATTTCATTATACTAGCTTCAGTAACACTGGTTTTACAGACACTGTCATATCAATAATTAAGAACTGGCAATGCAGAGAGTAGTGTACAACACAGACTAGAACATATCTGGCTCAGTCATGTTCTGACAATGTGTCCTATATCTCTGTAGTGTTCATTGCTTCTCTTCATGTATGGATACTGTAATATGCTGAAACTGAGCCTGTAAAATTTGTACTGTATTTAATGCACCATTGATGTTAATATGATATGTGTTACTAGACGAAAACTGAATACATGTAACTGAAACCATGTAACATGTTATTGTGTAATGGAGTATGTTGTTTAACCCTTTCACATACCATGGGGGTATACTTCCCACTAAAGGTATTTCCGAACAGCTTTTAAGTTATGAAACTTCCTGGCAGATTAAAACTGTGTGCTGGGCCAAGACTCGAACTCGGGACCTTTGCCTTTCAGGGGCAAGTGTTCTACCAACTGAGCTACCCAAGAACAACTCACGCGCCGTCCTCACAGCTTTACTTCTGCCAGTACCTCGTCTCCTACTTTCCAAACTTAAGAGAAGCTCTTCTGCGAACCTTGCAGAACTAGCACTCCTGAAAGAAAGGATATTGCGGAGACATGGCTTAGCCACAGCCTGGGGGATGTTTCAAGACTGAGATTTTCACTCTGCAGTGGAGTGTGCGCTGATATGAAACTTCCTGACAGATTAAAACTGTGTACCGGGCCGAGACTCAAACTCGGGACCTTTGCCTTTTGCGGGCAAGTGCTCTACCAGCTGAGCTACCCAAGCATGAGTCACACCCCGTCCTTACAGCTTTACTTCTGCCAGTAACTCGTCTCTTACCTTCCAAATTTAACAGAAGCTCTTCTGCAAACCTTGCAGAACTAGCACTCCTGAAAGAAAGGATATTGGGGAGACATGGCTTAGCCAAAGCCAGGGGGATGTTTCCAGAATGAGATTTTCACTCTGCATCAGAGGTACTGGCAGAAGTAAAGCTGTGAGGACAGGGTGTGAGTTGTGCTTGGGTAGCTCAGTTTGTAGAGCACTTGCCTGTGAAAGGCAAACGTCCCGAGTTTGAGTCTCATCCCGGCACACAGTTTTAATCTGCCAGGAAGTTTCATATCAGCACACACTCCACTGCAGAGTGAAAATCTCATTCTGGAAACATCCCCCTGGCTTTGGCTAAGCCATGTCTCCACAATATCCTTTCTTTCAGGAGTGCTAGTTCTGCAAGGTTTGCAGAAGAGCTTCTGTTAAATTTGGAAGGTAAGAGACGAGTTACTGGCAGAAGTAAAGCTGTAAGGACGGGGTGTGACTCATGCTTGGGTAGCTCAGCTGGTAGAGCACTTGCCCGCAAAAGGCAAAGTTCCCGAGTCAAGTCTCAGGCCAGCACACAGTTTTAATCTGCCAGGAAGTTTCATATCAATGCACACTCCGCTGCAGAGTGAAAATCCAATTCAGCATTTAAGGTAATATGCATTACCGCTTCTGTATGCACCTGGCATCTAGTGCCAGTCACCTGCATCAGCTGTAGTTTCTGTTTGTTGTAAAATATAGCCTTTAGGACTGTGGTAAGTATGTATCCCAGTTTTTTAATCGTTATTGGGAAGTATGGTTACCACCAATGTAGTTTCTGGAAAGGGCTTAGGAAGTATATTTACCACAAAGTTAATCAGTCATTTTTGGTCGTTGGGAAACCTACTTACCACTAACTTAGGGATATTCCAAATCTTTGGGAAGACATCTTACCACCTCTGTATATGTCTAACATGTTATGGTAGTACACTGCAATAAGTGTATGAAAACTGCCATAACAATCAGTTTCTGTTTCTCATGGGGTCACTACTGTTGCCAGAGCACATTGCTCTGCTTCTGCAGTATACATTATTGTGACCTATATTAGCTCATGCCTTTATTGTATGATAAATTTCAAAGGTCTGTTTTCAAATTGTAGTTAGTAAACTTTAATATTGGGAACAAATATTTTTAAATAAAGCAAAAGAAAACATAAAAACAGAAACTGCTCATTATTTTCTACACGTAATGGCAGCATATAACATCTCATAAAAGGAAAGTGGAAAATTCATTTACCACCACACTTTAAATACCACAGAAAGGTGCTGTGGTGATATATGTAACACCATAGTTTTTGATCCTAATTTTCAAAAATAAAATTATCATAAAATAGATATAGTCAGCTGATCATAATTCTAATAGGATAGTAAAAAAGTTATCTTCACTAGTTGCTGCAAAAAATGCACCAGCAAAAGAGTTAAATAAACAAGCTGTAATATTTAAAAAACTGTATTTACTATTAACCAGTTACAACTACAATAATGCCATTTATCAGTGATTCTCTTTTGTGCAGAGATTCATTTGGAAACAGTCTGTCATTAGCATATGGTAGCAGTATACAACCTGCTTCTTCTCATACTGAAGCAGAAATGTTGTCAGTTCTTGTTTTCCACCCATATTATTATGACATTATGTACAGTTGTATAAGAAAAACACGTCTATAATTTCACATTTGGTGGAGGTGGGCTTAAGCCTGGAAAGCATCCTTCCCCCATCCCCCTTCCTGAAATATGCCCCCTCGTCTAAGCTGATGACTGTGCAATCACTGCTCAGGCTGACTGTTTTGAAAATATGAAATTAATCCTCTCTAAAGCCCTGGAAGAATTTACCACCTACCATAAAGAAAATCACCGCATGCCGAAACCTGTCAAAATTCAGACCCGTGCATTCCACCTCAGGAACAAATAAGTAGCTAAAACCCTTCAAATCATCTGAGTAGACTCTGGAACAACTGGGAGTGAGTCTGGACTGTATGTTTACAGATAAGAAACACTGCCTAAACATGAAACAGACTGTTTTTGACAGAGACAACATAGTGTGAAAACTGACAGGTGCCACATCGGGAGCTCACATGCTCAAGATGAGAACTAGTACACATGTTGGGCATTGCACAAATCTAGCAATGCTGGAAACTTTGATGTGCTGCATAATCATACCTGTCACATTATCATGCCTTGCTAAGACCTACACCCACAGATAACCTCCAATGTCTTGATACCATAGCCCCTCCTGAAATTAGACCCAAGATAGTTGATAGATCTGAAAAAGCAAGGTACGACTATAGAAACCCACCATTTACAGGGCGTTTCAAAAATGACCGGTATATTTGAAATGGCAATAAAAACTAAATGAGCAGCGATAGAAATACAGTTTGTTGCAATATGCTTGGGACAACAGTACATTTCCAGGCAGACAAACTTCCGAAATTACAGTAGTTACAATTTTCAAAAACAGCTGGTGCTGCGGTCTGGGAAACTCTATAGTACGATATTTTCCACATATCCACCATGCGTAGCAATAATATGGCGTAGTCTCTGAATGAAATTACCCGAAACCTTTGACAACGTGTCTGGCGGAATGGCTTCACATGCAGATGAGATGTACTGCTTCAGCTGTTCAATTGTTTCTGGATTCTGGCGGTGCACCTGGTCTTTCAAGTGTCCCCACAGAAAGAAGTCACAGGGGTTCATGTTTGGCGAATAGGGAGGCCAATCCACGCCACCTCCTGTATGTTTCGGATAGCCCAAAGCAATCACACGATCATCGAAATATTCATTCAGGAAATTAAAGACGTCGGCCGTGTGATGTGGCCGGGCACCATCTTGCATAAACCACGAGGTGTTCGCAGTGTCGTCTAAGGCAGTTTGTACCGCCACAAATTCACGAAGAATGTCCAGATAGCGTGATGCAGTAATGGTTTTGGATCTGAAAAATGGGCCAATGATTCCTTTGGAAGAAATGGCGGCCCAGACCAGTACTTTTTGAGGATGCAGGGACGATGGGACTGCAACATGGGGCTTTTCGGTTCCCCATATGCGCCAGTTCTGTTTATTGACGAAGCCGTCCAGGTAAAAATAAGCTTCGTCAGTAAACCAAATGCTGCCCACATGCATATCGCCGTCATCAATCCTGTGCACTATATCGTTAGCGAATGTCTCTCGTGCAGCAATGGTAGCGGCGCTGAGGGGTTGCCGCGTTTGAATTTTGTATGGATACAGGTGTAAACTCTGGCGCATGAGACGATATGTGGACGTTGGTGTCATTTGGACCGCAGCTGCAACACGGCGAACGGAAACCCGAGGCCGCTGTTGGATCACCTGCTGCACTAGCTGCGCGTTGCCCTCTGTGGTTGCTGTACGCGGTCGCCCTACCTTTCCAGAATGTTCATCCGTCATGTTCCCAGTCCGTTGAAATTTTTCAAACAGATCCTTTATTGTATCGCTTTTCGGTCCTTTGGTTACATTAAACCTCCGTTGAAAACTTCGTCTTGTTGCAACACCACTGTGTTCTAGGCGGTGGAATTCCAACATCAGAAAAATCCTCTGTTCTAAGGAATAAACCATGTTGTCTACAGCACACTTGCATGTTGTGAACAGCACACGCTTACAGCAGAAAGACGACGTACACAATGGCGCACCCACATACTGCGTTGTCTTCTATATCTTTCACATCACTTGCAGCACCATCTGTTGTTGAAAATTGTAACTACTGTAAATTCAAAAGTTTGTCCGCCTGAAAATTTACTGTTGTCCCAAGCATATTGCAACAAACGGTGTATTTCTATCGCTGCTCGTTTAGTTTTTATTGCCGTTTCACATATACTGGTCATTTTTGAAACACCCTGTATATGGACACCAGTCAGCAAATCCTCAGCTGAAATCAAGAAAGAACTTCTTGGACCTACCAAAGCTCCCACAGGAACACCACAGCAAGTGAGGAGAACTGGCTGGTTCCAAAGGAAAAGCTCCCTCCTGGTCAATCAGAGAAGTGAATACCATGGAAGGCTCTCAATAGACTATACTCTAGTACCATGAGATGCAAGACTAGCTTGCAGAAGTGGCTCTTTCCAGTAGAGTCAGTTTTTTGTAAATGTGGTACTTTGTTGGCTAACAGCCATCTGCTACAGTGTTTGGCATTACCAGCCATGTGCACCATGAGAGATCTGATGAGGGCAACATCAAATGCACTCAATGTGGCCAATTTTTGGTCAACCAATGTACAAACTACTCAATTATCTTGTATAAGGAATGTGAAATGTACTCAGTAACTGTGATATGACTTTCAAAATTATGGAGAACAGCAATCAGCCATCCTTTCCTTTCAGGCTTTATTAAAGCAAATCTAGATTTTGGCTAGTAACTAGTCATTTTCAGTGCAGTGTTTCAGAATTTTAGTACATGCCCTAGTATGTCAGTCACTTGTTGTTTGGGCTCCTGTCACAGTTCATTGGAGAATGCTGCATAAAATATATATATATATATATATATCCCGGGAGTGGAAAGACTTACCTTAGGGGGAAAAAAGGATAGGTACACACTCGCACACACACACACACACACATCCATCCGCACATACACAGACACGAGCAGACATTGACATTGACAAATGTCTGCTCGCGTCTGTGCATGTGCGGATGGATATGCATGCGTGTGTGCAAGTGCACACCCATCCTTCCCTCCCCCAAGGCAAGTCCTTCCGCTCCCGGGACCGGAACGACTCCCCATCCTCACTCACCCTTCACAACCTTTCCAGCAAACCTCAACCACCTCTCATTGCACACAAACCCAGTCTCTCCTATCTACTCAATCTCCCACTTCCAGCTCCACTCCCTCCAAAACCTCAAAATTCCAATCAACACAATTTGGTACCACAACACCCTAATTCAGTAGTTAACCTTTCCTCCAAACCTCTCTCCCAATCCGAAACCTCTGTCTTATCCAAAGGCCTCACCTTCTGCCCCACTCCCAGATTCAACCAAACAGCCCTCGTCAAAGATTTACTGATCTACACTCATACTCTCTGCTGGAAGTATCACTTTGCCATGAAGAAAAATGATCCCAATCCTACCCCTAATGATCCAACTCCCCAAGACACTATCCAAATTGAACCCTGCCTGGAACAGTTCCATCCTCCGTCACAGCGGGACCCACATCCTCTTCCTCAAAATCACCCTCTCCAAACCTTCCAGGAATTTCTGACTTCCAGCCTTGCCTCTCAATCCTTCTTAAAAAACCTTAATCCTACTCCCAACATCACCACTGCTGAAGCCCAGGCTATCCGTGATCTGAAGTCTGACCGGTCCATCGTCATTCTTCCGGCGGACAAGGGTTCCACGACCATGGTACTTGATCGTTGGGAGTATGTGGCTGAGGGACTGCGTCAGCTTTCAGACAACACCACACACAGAGTTTGCCAAGGTAATCCCATTCCTGATGTCCAGGCAGAGCTTCAAGGAATCCTCAGAACCTTAGGCCCCATACAAAACCTTTCACCTGATTCCATCAACCTCCTGACCCCACCGACACCCCGCACCCCTACCTTCTACCTTCTTTGTAAAATTCACAAACCCAATCATCCCGGCCGCCCCATTGTAGCTGGTTACCAAGCCCCCACAGAACGTATCTCTGCCTATGTACATCAACACCTTCAACCCATTACATGCAGTCTCCCATCCTTCATCAAAGACACCAACCACTTTCTCGAACGCCTGGAATCCTTACCCAATCCGTTACCCCCAGAAACCATCCTTGTAACCATTGATGCCACTTCCTTATACACAAATATCCCGCACGTCCAGGGCCTCGCTGCGATGGAGCACTTCCTTTCACGCTGATCACCTGCCACCCTACCCAAAACCTCTTTCCTCATTACCTTAGCCAGCTTCATCCTGACCCACAACTTCTTCACTTTTGAAGACCAGACATACCAACAATTAAAGGGAACAGCCATGGGTACCAGGATGGCCCCTTCGTACGCCAACCTATTCATGGGTCGCTTAGAGGAAGCCTTCTTGGTTACCCAGGCCTGCCAACCCAAAGTTTGGTACAGATTTATTGATGACATCTTCATGATCTGGACTCACAGTGAAGAAGAATCCAGAATTTCCTCTCCAACCTCAACTCCTTTGGTTCCATCAGATTCACCTGGTCCTACTCCAAATCCCATGCCACTTTCCTTGATGCTGACCTCCACTTGTCCAATGGCCAGCTTCACACGTCCGTCCACATCAAACCCATCAACAAGCAACAGTACCTCCATTACGACAGCTGCCACCCATTCCACATCAAACGGTCCCTTCCCTACAGCCTAGGTCTTCGTGGTAAATGAATCTGCTCCAGTCCGGAATCCCTGAAGCACTACACCAACAACCTGACAACAGCTTTCGCATCCCGCAACTACCCTCCTGATCTGGTACAGAAGCAAATAACCAGAGCCACTTCCTCATCCTCTCAAACCCAGAACCTCCCACAGAAGAACCACAAAAGTGCCCCACTTGTGACAGGATACTTTCCGGGACTGGATCAGATTCTAAATGTGGCTCTCCAGCAGGGATACGACTTCCTCAAATCCTGCCCGGAAATGAGATCCATCCTTCATGAAATCCTCCCCACTCCGCCAAGAGTGTCTTTCCGCCGTCCACCTAACCTTCGTAACCTCTTAGTTCATCCCTATGAAATCCCCAAACCACCTTCCCTACCCTCTGGCTCCTACCCTTGTAACCGCCCCCAGTGTAAAACCTGTCCCATGCACCCTCCCACCACCACCTACTCCAGTCCCGTAACCCGGAAGGTGTACACGATCAAAGGCAGAGCCACGTGTGAAAGCACCCACGTGATCTACCAACTGACCTGCCTACACTGTGATGCATTCTATGTGGGAATGACCAGCAACAAACTGTCCATTCGCATGAATGGACACAGGCAGACAGTGTTTGTTGGTAATGAGGATCACCCTGTGGCTAAACATGCCTTGGTGCACGGCCAGCACATCTTGGCACAGTGTTACACCGTCCGGGTTATCTGGATACTTCCCACTAACACCAACCTATCCCAACTCCGGAGATGGGAACTTGCTCTTCAATATTTCCTCTCTTCCTGTTATCCACCAGGCCTCAATCTCCGCTAATTTCAAGTTGCCGCCACTCATACCTCACCTGTCATTCAACAACATCTTTGCCTCTGCACTTCTGCCTCGACTGACATCTCTGCCCAAACTCTTTGTCTTTAAATATGTCTGCTTGTGTCTGTATATGTGTGGATGGATGTGTGTGTGTGTGTGTGTGTGTGAGTGTGTGCCCGTCCTTTTTTCCCCCTAAGGTGGGTCTTTCCACTCCCGGGATTGGGGTGGCTACTTGCCCTCTCCCTTGGAACCCGCATCCTTTCGTCTTTCCTTCTCCTTCCCTCTTTCCTGGTGGGGTGGCGGTTTGTTGCGAAGGCTTGAATTTTGTGTGTATGTTTGTGTGTCAGTCGGCCTGCCAGCGCTTTCATTTGGTGGGTCGCAACATCTTTGTTTTTAGATGTATTTTTCCTACGTGGAATGTTTTCCTCTATATATATATATATATATATATATATATATATATATATATATATATATATATATATATATATGCGTGTGTATGGTTGTAATGGAGGGAAACTTTCCACATAGGAGGGATATACCTGGAAACAGGGATGATGTGACTTGCCAGGTGGGGGTGCTGGCGGGTCGACGGACACACAAGCATACACACGGGATTTGGGCTTACGCGGCAAACTGTTGCCTCGTCGGGGGGTAGGGGGGGAGGGTGGGAGGGGGAGGGACGGGGGGATGTGGGTTTTGGGGGAGAGGGTGGGGAGTCGTTCCGGTCCCGGGAGCGGAAGGACTTGCCTTGGGGGAGGGAAGGATAGGTGTGCACTTGCACACACGCACGCATATCCATCCGCACATGCACAGACGCGAGCAGACATTTGTCAATGTCAATGTCTGCTTGTGTCTGTATATGTGTGTATGGATATGTGTGTGTGTGCGAGTGTATACCCGTCCTTTTTTCCCCTTAAGGTAAGTCTTTCCGCTCCCAGGATTGGAATGACTCCTTACCCTCTCCCTTAAAACCCACATCCTTTCATCTTTCCCTCTCCTTCCCTCTTTCCTGATGAGGCAACAGTTTGTTGCGAAAGCTTGAATTTTGTGTGTATGTTTGTGTTTATTTGTGTGTCTATCGACGTGCCAGCACTTTCGTTTGGTAAGTCACATCATCTTTGTTTTCGGATATATATATATATATATATATATATATATATATATATATATATATATATATATATATATATATATATATATATCTCTAAAAAGAAAGATGATGAGACTTACCAAACAAAAGCGCTGGCAGGTCGATAGACACACAAACAAACACAAATATACACACAAAATTCAAGCTTTCGCAACAAACTGTTGCCTCATCAGGAAAGAGGGGAAGGAGAGGGAAAGACGAAAGGATGTGGGTTTTAAGGGAGAGGATAAGGAGTCATTCCAATCCCGGAAGCGGAAAGACTTACCTTAGGGGGAAAAAAGGACAGGTATACACTCGCACACACACACATATCCATCCACACATACAGACACAAGCAGACATATTTAAATATATATATATATACAAAGATGATGTGACTTACCAAATGAAAGTGCTGGCAGGTCGACAGACACACAAACATACACACAAAATTCAAGCTTTCGCAACAAACTGTTGCCTCATCAGTAAAGAGGGAAGGAGAGGGAAAGACGAAAGGATGTGGGTTTTAAGGGAGAAGGTAAGGAGTCATTCCAATCCCGGGAGTGGAAAGACTTACCTTAGGGGGAAAAAAGGACGGGTATACACTCGCACACACACACATATACAGACACAAGCAGACATATTTAAATATGGTCTTTAAATATGGCCTTTAAATATGTCTGCTTGTGTCTGTATATGTGTGGATGGATATGTGTGTGTGTGCGAGTGTATACCCGTCCTTTTTTCCCCCTAAGGTAAGTCTTTCCACTCCCGGGATTGGAATGACTCCTTACCCTCTCCCTTAAAACCCACATCCTTTCGTCTTTCCCTCTCCTTCCCTCTTTCCTGATGAGGCAACAGTTTGTGGCGAAAGCTTGAATTTTGTGTGTATGTTTGTGTTTGTTTGTGTGTCTGTCGACCTGCGAGCACTTTCATTTGGTAAGTCACATCATCTTTGTTTTTAGATATACTTTTCCTATGAGGAATGTTTCCCTCTATTATAACCATATCATTAATTTGAACCCAACAATTACGTTTCTTATTGTCGCTGTTGCATTTCGAAACCTTTCTTGTCGTCTTATTTTCTCTTTATTTTCTCTTTCTGTTTTTACCAGTAGTCTCACTTTGTATTCACCTTCCCCTTTTTACCGTAATCTACTATACAATTTTATCCCGCCTATATATACTCAATAATACGTAACCCACTTCCAAACCATAACTGGTCTTTAAATATGTCTGCTTGTGTCTGTATATGTGTGGATGGATATGTGTGTGTGTGCGAGTGTATACCCATCCTTTTTTCCCCCTAAGGTAAGTCTTTCCACTCCCGTGATTGGAATGACTCCTTACCCTCTCCCTTAAAACCCACATCCTTTCGTCTTTCCCTCTCCTTCCCTCTTTCCTGATGAGGCAACAGTTTGTTGCGAAAGCTTGAATTTTGTGTGTATGTTTGTGTGTCTGTCGACCTGCGAGCACTTTCATTTGGTAAGTCACATCATCTTTGTTTTTAGATATACTTTTCCTACAAGGAATGTTTCCCTCTATTATAACCATATCATTAATTTGAATCCAACAATTACGTTTGTTATTGTCGCTGTTGCATTTCGAAACCTTTCCTGTCATCTTATTTTCTCTTTATTTTCTCTTTCTGTTTTTACCAGTAGTCTCACTTTGTATTCACCTTCCCCTTTTTACCGTAATCTACTATACAATTTTATGCCGCCTATATATACTCAGTAATACGTAACCCACTTCCAAACCATAACTGGTCTTTAAATATGTCTGCTTGTGTCTGTATATGTGTGGATGGATATGTGTGTGTGTGCGAGTGTATACCCGTCCTTTTTTCCCCCTAAGATAAGTCTTTCCGCTCCCGTGATTGGAATGACTCCTTACCCTCTCCCTTAAAACCCACATCCTTTCGTCTTTCCCTCTCCTTCCCTCTTTCCTGATGAGGCAACAGTTTGTTGCAAAAGCTTGAATTTTGTGTGTATGTTTATGTTTGTTTGTGTGTCTGTCGACCTGCCAGCGCTTTCGTTCGGTAAGTCACATCATCTTTGTTTTTAGATATACTTTTCCTACGTGGAATGTTTCCCTCTATTATAACTATATATATATATATATATATAGATGTACCCTTGTCCGTTTTTAAGCTACACTACAGATCAATTTATTTATGAAAATATACAGTACAATCTCCAACAAACTTAACATATTCACAAGTACCTTTACCTTTACACCAAATAAATACAGTTTCATTTACAGCTATCTTACGTCTACTACGTGTAGATAGGAAGAAGGGTGAGGGTGACATATAATTAGATTTTCCGAAGTCTTTATTTGCATTTTCAGTAATGTGGTAGGTCTTGTAGGTGATGATGTCTCTGTCAACGAAACTTTCCAGTCCAGACACATTTGGGACACCTGTTCCTCCTCGTACGATGGCCACTGTCAACCATCCATTGCCATGGGTGAATGTGTCGTTAATATCTATGCTGAAATTGAGTCTGCATCCACAGAATACTGCTGGTCCATCTAGAAGGGCATGTGCAGCGACAGATTTAATTGTATTCTTCTTCTTGTCGGCAGCAGAGGTTGTCATTTCAACGTCTTCTATTGTTTTGTAGATTGTCTGTCTTGCACGTCGCCTTTGTCGTCGGTAGCGCATATAAGGACTTTGTCCAGTAGCTTAAAATTATTGACTAGTCTACTTTCAAAAGTGCATGTCTGTCACTCAGTGCCTCATCTATGTGATGTGAATAGCTGTCTGTCCAACTTGTACTATTGTTATTCCATCCCAGGTTTTCCATTGTTTACTGAGCTTCAATATTTATGATTGTTACCAGAGAAAATTCCAGTAGGGTCACATGTTTGTAATTGAACAAGCAGAATGTTGTATGAACAATTTTGTGAATTTCTATCTTTGGAGTACACTTAGTTCATTACATTTTCTGACAAAGGTACAATAAGAAAGATGTATTTTGAACAGCTTGCTACAAGATGGAAAAGATGTTACCATGGCTGACATTGAGAACTCATTTGGTGGTAACATATGTCGATGCACAGGATATCGTCCAATCCTTGATGCATTCAAAAGTCTTGCTAGTGATGCTCCTCCTCACCTCAAGGAGAAAGCACAGGATATTGAGGTGAGTAAATAATCATTACACTATGTGATCCATGTGTTTATAGTTTTTGCCTCTCTAATGTCTTGAATACTATTTGAATTTCAGTGTATCTTCCCTGTTAAGTTTCTCTTACTTGCAACAAAACACTTATCATACAATTATTTTTGAACATGGGCAGATACTGGGTATTTCTTTTTCTCTGTTTAATAATTGTAAATATGCCACATTAAACTCAACATTTTTCTTCTTGTCTAGGATATGTTGCAAGACAAAATGTGTCTTAAGAATGGGGAGTCCTGTTGCAAGTTGAGAGGAAAAGGAAGTGAACAATGTGGACTGCAGCTTTCCACAGAAATACCTCCACTCCATTTACAATTTCAGACAAAAGACTGGTTCAAAGTTGATCAAATTTCTGAAATATTTATTATTTTAGCAGAACGACCAGATAAAAAATACATGCTTGTTGGTGGCAATACAGCAACAGGTTAGTATAGTAGCATTATTTTGTTAATAATATTCTATCTTCAGTCACAATATTGTTATTTTCTAATTACTGTCTATCATCTTTCATAGCTCCAAAATGCTTTGGACAGCAGTTAAAATATAAAAATATTGTGACTGAAGATGAAATATTGTTAATAATAACGTATCAGTCCGGGGATCCCAAAAAATCCATGTCTATGAATAACATTATTAGAATTAAAATTTTAATCTTAATTTACATATTTGTAGGGAATGTTATTGCAAGGAGTCACTTGGTTTTTCCTGGAAATAATTCTGTATTGTGAATGCTTAAATGTTTTGTTTAAATATTGTGTGTATTCAATTCTGCTTGGAAGCTAATAGGTGCCTCATGACCATACTATGACTCTTCCAGGAGCATTTAAATAATGTGAGCCCCACAGAACATTACAGAACATAAAATATGAACAAAAAGAGGGAATAAAGAATATCTGATAGAGTGGTAAGGTAATTACAGAACTTGACAAAGGGACGAGGGTGAAAAGCAGTTAGAGATTGATAGAACAGTTTATGTCAGACTGACTGAAGAATAGAAGCACACTCTTAAAGCTAATTATCAGCTTTGAACTCTTTTGGAAATAGGCCGTCCAAGTGACCAATTGAAATATGCGTTATGTTATTGTTGTGTGTGCTAAATATAAAACACTATAGTTGAAATTCATCATGTACAAATACAGGGACAGATTTTTATAAAGTAAAGGTATGAAATACTCTAACATTAGTCTTATACTGGATGTCTCTTCTAAAAGACATAAAGCATATTTTCTCTAGTGTTTCCTTAGATACTTGCAATTTTCTTTTGACAATATGTAGATGGAGTCAGTGCAAGCAAACAACACTCATAACATGTTTTGTATGACACTCATTGTCAGCTGACATTGTTGATTTGTTTCTCATTACAAACAAATATAACTTTCTTTGAGTGGGATTTTATATGCCTTTCAGTAGAGTGGTTCCAAAGTAGTCAGGGTGTGATATTCAGTCTAACAACATTTATTAACTGGGATATCTGATCATTTGGTGGTGTATGTGAGGTTTGCCATTTAATTTATGGCAAATTGTGCCAGTTTCTGAAGACAAAAATAAGGTATTCTATAATTCCAGAATACAGACACTGAAATGAAATGAAATGAAATGGGGTGTGGTAGGGGCCTCCCAGTGCATAGACCTGATTGCCTGGTGCAAGTATTTTGAGGTGACATCACTTTGGTGACTTGCGCATTGATAAGGATGAAATGATGATGATGAAGACAACACAAACACCCAATCCCTGAGCAGAGAAAATCTTCAACCCAGCTGGGAATCAAACCCGGGCCCCTTGGCATGACAAGCTGGCATGCTGTCCACTCAGCTGTAGTTACATAATTGCAGTGTGATACATCACCAGCATACTGGTGATGCTGTTTGTATACAGTGTTTTGTATTGACTTCCTACAAATGCTGTATTATGCTTTTTTGTCAGTGTAGCCCTGCAGTCCAAGGTTTTAAGTTTCCTTGTGAAGCCCTCTCTTGTTGCATTTGACCTTGACAATAATGTTTTCACTTGTCCAGATATTGGCAGCTGTCAAAGATGTCACCAGACTGCAGTTCTGTAAGATGTTTGAACATTGTTACTGTTGTTCCTTGATGTTTTATCTCTTGTAACATTTCTTCGTTTTTTTTTTCAAGAGGGAGTATTCAAAACTGGATTTGTGTCATAAATAAATCTTTTGACATATGTTTGTCACTCCATCTTTGTCACCTTTTCCTTATGAAGGAATAACTTGACTGTAACCAGTATGGACTTGAAGTTCACTCCCAAACGTATAATAATTTAGAAACCATTTAATTTGATTACATGTGTACTCAGCACAATTTGGATCAAAAGACTATGCATTTTTGTTGATGTATGTGTCTGTGACAGAGTGTTGTTAAAATGAGATGCTGACCTTGCCCTGTTGACATAAAGTTTCTACCACAACTCATTTTTTCCATGACCAGGGGTACTTCTTGTTTTTTATTTTCATTTTGTTTGTTTATTTTTCTCTGTACATTGAGGGCTTTCTTGAAATGTGTGTTTTTATGTTGTTTACTGACCAAAAGCAACTCCTCATTTGCATCTTCCTGGAAATTATATGATTTTAGTTCATTAACACTCTTAAAGTGAACTTGGCCAGAATTTCTTGACCCATATGAATTAATTTCCACCAACTGAAGAACACAGTTATAACTTTTTGACAACACAGTTAGTAGTTTTGTTATCTCCATATGTCTGGAATGGGACAGATATTGGTAGATGTGATGTACATGTGCAGACGAACAAATGATTACAGTTTCAGAAAAATTAGATGATTTATTCAAGAGAAAGAACTCCACAAGTTGAGCAAATCAATAACAATTTGATCCAGGTTTGGTCCTTGTGCAAGCAGTTGTTCAGTTTGGCATTGCTTGATGGAGTTGTTGGAAGTTTTCGTATTCTGTCCATTTGGTACATTAGATCATCAAAATCTTGAGCTGGTTGGAGGGCTTTGCCCACACTGCTTGAAATGGTCTCAATTGGGGAGAAATCCAGTGAACTTACTGGTCAAGGTAGAGTTTGACAAGCATAAAGATAAGCAGTAAAAACTCTTGCCATGTGTGGGGGCAGGTATGGTATTGCTGAAATGTAAGACCAGGAGGTCTTGCCACGAAGGGCATCAAAACAGGTCATAGAATATCACTGATGAACTGCTGTGGTGTAATGGTGCCACAGATGACAGCTTAAGTGGTCCTGCTATGAAAAAAAATGGCACACCAGACCATTATTCCTGGTTGTCAGGCTGTATGGTGGAAGACAGACAGGTTTGTATCCCACTGCTGCCCAGGATGGCTCCAGATATGTCTTTAGCCTGGAATCTCATTGACTGAAGAAGTTTCTTCCATTTCAAACTGAGCCCAGGTAACCAGCAAAGACATGTTAGGAGGCATCCCAGACAGTGATGGAATACCAACGTGATTGTCACCTGCCATACAGCCTGACAAGCAGGAATGATGGTTTGGGATGCCATTTCTCTTCATAGCAGAAGTGCTTTGATTGTCGTATGCAGCAACCTTCCAGGACAGTGGTATGTCAATGATATTCTACTACCTGTTTTGTTGCACTTCATGGCAAACCATCCTGGACTTGCATTTCACCAGGATAATACCTGTGCACACACAATGAGAGTTTCTACTGCTTTTCTTTTTGTTTGCCAAAACCTGCCTTGGCCAGCAAGGTCACAGGATTCCTCCCCAACTGAGAACATTTCAAATTTATGGGCAGCGCCATCCAACTACATTGAGACTTTGATGATGTGACACACGTACAGAATTTGGTATGTTATACCCAAGAAGGCATCCAATAGGCCTGTCAATCAGTGCTAAACAGAATAAGTACTTGTACAAGGAGCAGAGGATGATCAATGCATTATTGACTTGCTTGATCTATGTAGCTCTTTCTCTTGAATAAATCATCTAATTTTTCTGAAATTGTAGTCATTTGTTTGCCTAATTTTTATTTTGGCTGGAATCACAGCCATGGTAAATTTTTGAATAATGCTACTATCATCTGACTGTAATAATTTTTATTTTACTGTTATATGATTCAGATTTTGGCCTTAGACAGTTTTCAAGTACAAAAACTGGAATAAACAATAGAAGCATGATTCGAAAAAACAAGAAACAGAAATAGTGTATAAGTACCATGATTCTCTACCTTGTTTGTAAGTCAAAGGACATCAGATTGGTATGAAATTAAAGTCCTTGTTGAAAAAGCATATCTATTCATATTGGTGAGACTTGTCATTAGTAAATGTGAGAACAACTATGAAGTGCCTAAATGTATTGTAAACTTTCATTTCTGGTCCCTATAGCATAGCTTATATACGAAACTGCTAACGAATAACAGATAACTGTTTATTGGTTAGCCAATTCACAGTGTCCAGTGGGCACAATATTTCAGTAATCAGACGTGTTGCCATCATCATGTGTGCTGATGAACTGAGATTCTGAGGATGCACAGCCATGTTATATCCCCATGTCCCCTGAGCCATTGCCTCCACTATCTGTGCCTGTGGCCACACATTGGCACTCATGGAGATGCTAGTGTTGGTGTCTGTACCACAGACAGCACTGATGTAGGTGCTCTTCCCACCTTGATCACCAGATAATTTTGTTTGATGAGAGTTTCTTAATGAAACACAGTGCTGGTTCACAAGTCTCATTAAGATTATAGCTATAACCTTGGTTGATGAGGTCATCCCTGGTGAGAATCTCTATGGCCTCTCTAATGTTGCTGTCCCAGTATTTGGAAGTCTATGACAAGATCCAGGCACATTTTTACTTCCTTACATTATTCTCAGGCAAACAATGTTCTGTGACTGCTGACTTGTTGGGATATGTCAGTTGAGTGTGCCTCCCGTTTCCTCAGAAATGAACTTTGATGGTGCCCACTGTCTGTCCAATATATTTATATTTCCACATTCACATGGAATCTGGTACACAAGGGGCTTCCACACCCCAAGATCATGTTTGACACTTTCCAATAATTCTCATGTTTTATTGGGCAGGCAGACAGACAGTTTTTACTTAGTGCTACTTAAATATGTGTCCAATTTTTCTCGACATTGCACCAGTGTATGGTATAAAGGCAGTGGCTGTCTCTTCCATTGTGACTTCTTACATCTCCACAGGTTGTACTGTTGTGGTGAGGGAGAGAGTGCACCTAATCTGCCATTCTGGATACCTGTTTTTTTCAGAATACAGTTCTGAGGTGTTCCAGCTCCTTGGGTAGACTCTCTGCATCTGAGGCAGTGCACACCCTGTGTACTAGTGTTTTTAGTACCCATTCCTCTGTGAGGGGTGATGGAGCTCTCTGCATGCAGATCCCAGATGGTGTGCATTTTTTTCTGATATACACCATTGGCCAGAGTATCATCAGCTCTTCTATTCACCATTACACCCAGAAATGGTAATTTTCTTTCTGCCTTGGTCTGCATAGTGAATTTGATGCTTGGATGCATGGAGTCCAAATGTGTTAAAACGTCGAGTCCCATGGGGCCAGATGATGAACATATCATCCATATAATGGAAAAACATGTGGATTTCCATTTGGATGATTCCTGGGCTCCCTCCTTGAAGTACTCTGCATACCCCTATTGAGAGTAGGCTGCCCATTGTGGCTCCTTATATTTGTTCATAGTATTATGCATTAAACAGAAGAAACATGGAGATCAGGACATGCTAGCAAAGGTCAGTGGTCCTGTCATCAAATTTCTACCTTATAAGCTCTAGTGACTCTTATTGGGGCACCCTGATGAATAATGAAATGAGGACAGAACTTAACAGGATATCTAAGTCTTTTGCTCTGAAGTTATTGAGGTGTTTTACAAAACCCACTGAATTGCAGACATGGTGAGGACACTCACCCACATAAGGGCTTACTATTTCCATCAGGTCTGTTGCCAGCAAATATGTAGGTGCCCTAATGCTGCTGACAATCATTGTGGACTTTAGGGAGTCCATAAAGACTTGGCAGTATGGATCCTTGAGGACCGCCTCTGGTAAATGTGAGTCCTTAAGAAGCACTTTAGTTTTGTTCTCTATTTCCTTTCTGGGGTCAGCATTGATCTTCCTGTAGGAGTCATCATCTAGAAGGCTCTGTATCTTCTCAGTGTAGTCCTTGTGGGAAAGAACAACAGTAGCACTGCCTTTGTCAGTAGGTAAGACAACAGTCTCAGGGAACTTTCTCAGATCCCACCAGCTGCTCTCTCTCTGCTGATAATGTTTGACTTTGTAGGATTTGTTCTTGTCAGAGCATGGTAGGTTTTCTGACGTACATCTTCAGCTGCTTCCGGCAGTAGTCACACAGCAACCTGTTCAACTGTGCTTGCATCACCCACGATTTGTGTGAACTTATGGGTGGGAGCAAAATTAAGTTCCTTCTCCAGAACAGAAACCGCTTGTCAGTCAGATTGATGACTGACTGTCTTGCATGAGGTTTGCAATGATGGTTTGTCAGACAGATGTGAGAATTGTGATGTATGATGTGCTGTGGCCTTCCTATGGATGATATTGGTTGCCACCCAGGTAACATCATCAAACCAGTCCGAGGTACAGGAAGACTAGCTGCACCTGAGATGATGCATGCCCCGTGTGCTAGAGTTTTTACTATCCTATTCCTCTGTGAAGGATGGTGGAAGCTGTCTGCTTGCAAATACTGGTCTGTCTGTGTTTTTTTCTGATACATACCATAGCTTATGGTGTCATCAGCTCTTCACTTCACCATGATATCCAGTGTGGTGTGTGTACTGTAAGACCTTCGGTACACACACCATCAGATTATTTGACTCGTCACTCTAACGAAGTAGGCGAGTGTCAGCAATATGTCTCGTGATCTTATCGTGGCATGTTTATCTTCTGCCGTTAGGTCAGATGATAGAAATGCCACTTGCACGCTTAGAGCAGCAGATTGATGGTGACCAACTTTAAACAGAACTTGATTAATTTTCACACACATTTATTAAAATAGTAGCAAGCATAAACCTTACATAACTTGATTCTGGATGCTATTTACAATTGACAATCTGAAGTTCCTTTGGTCTTGGTATGTTAATCTTATTCTCACATATCTCTGATACTTGAAAAAGTGTCTATACATTTATTGTCATGGCTATGTACAGGAATATGGTAATCTTATTAGGTGCAGACTGAAACTTGCCTATAGACTGGTACAGACTAATGCAGACTGGTACAGACTGGTGCAGACAAATGCAAACTGACTAATTGGAGGTCTGTACACTCGTTATAATACCTCGTGCATTCAGGTATCACTGTGAGAGTGTGATCTGCGAGGAGAAAAGGTTCTACATTAGTAGCAATCTCATTGGCTGAGTTACATATTAATACACAGATCGGCGGAAGCAGAATTTGGTCCATCTCTAAGGCAGCGCCATCTCGTAGTGCAGAGATGGACGAGCGCTGTGCCTGCGCTGTTGTGCTTAGCGGGGCGCGCTCTAGTGGGAAAGTTGTGTACGCGCTGACTACGCGGAACTATGTACACAACATCCAGGAATGGTAACCTACCTTCTGCTTTGGTCTCCATAATGCATTTGATAGTGGGATGTACAGACTCCAAATGTGTAAGGAAGTCAAGGCATTTGTCTCTTCCAAGGGGCCAGATGATGAATGAGTCATTCATATAATGGAAAAAACCTGTGGGTTTCCATTTGGATGATGCCAAGGCTTCCTCCTCAAAGTAATCCATATACAAATTCGCAACCACAAGTGAGAGTGGGCTGCCCATTGCAACACCTTCTGTTTGATCATGGTATTCTCCATTAAACAAAAATACTTCTTCGCCAGGAGCTGGAACACCTCAGAACTGCATTCCAAAAGAACAGGTACCCAGAATGGCAGATTAGGCATGCTATCTGTCCCACCATTACAGTACAGCCTTAGGAGATGATAGAAGTCATGGTGGAAGAGACAGCCAATGCCTTCATACTGTTCACTGGTGAACTATTTAGAAAAATTCGATGCATGTTAAAGAAGCACTATGTAAAAATTGTCTCTTGCACATGCAATGAAACATGAGCATTATTGGAAAGCATCACACATGAACTCAGTTTGCAGAAGACTGATGTATACCAGATTCTGTGTCAGTGTGGAAAGACATGTATTGGACAGACAATATGCCCCATCAAAGATCATTTACTGGGAACCAGATGCACACTCAACTGACATATCCCAACAATTCAGCAGTCACAGAGCACTGTTTGTCTGATAATATTGAGAGGGAGTTAAAATGCACTCAGATCTTGTCACAGGGACAGTATCATTAGAGTCCATAGAAATTCACACCAGGGATGATCTCATCAACCAAGATTGCAGCTATAATCTTAGTAAGATTTGTGAACCAGCACTAAGTTTAATTAAGAAGACTCACATCAAACAAATCGATCTGATGACCAGCACAGACAGAGCACCTACATTAACACTACCACAGACGCTGATTCTAGTCCCTCCATGAATGCCAATGCAAGGCCACAGGTGTGGACAGTGGAGGGAATGGCTCACAGGGTGAGGAGGTATAAGCCAGAGGTGTGCCCTCAGGAGATCAGTTCATCAGTGCATCTGTCATGCTAACCTGTCTGGTCACCAAATATTGTGTCTGTTGGATGCTATGAACAAGTAGTACTCCTGTGGACTGTTCAATCAACAAATGGGCTAGGAGAAACTGAAAAATCCCATCATATACCTTAACAGGGAGGATATGTGCCACAGCACGAAGAAATTCAACAATATGTGCCATCTGCTGAGTGCTCTTGCATTTCTGAAGAGATGTCATGCCATCGTGCTGTACCGAACTTTGCTAAGGTTAAGCATCACATAAATTCTGAAGCAGCCAGGAGAATTAAGAAGCAGGGCAGCCTTGCCTTGCTATGTGAGATGATGCACCTTACCCACTGGAGCCTTGAGTATAACTCTCAGGAACTATTCACACTACATTTGGAACTGCCCAGTCAATTTAATTTCTGGATCTGGGACTAGATTGATGGTGTTACCTGGTTGGCAGCTGAAGGCCACAGGACATAAAATATCAAAATTCTCAATTTTCTCTGACAAATCATCTGTGGAGGCCCCATGTAAGAATGGTCATGAATGTGACAGACAATAAGCTGAGTGACGATGCAGCTTCAGTTGTGATGAAGGAACTTAACTTTGCTCCCACCCGTAAGTTCAAACCAGTTGCAGAAATCGTCAGCACAGTTGAACAGGTTGCAGTGCAACTACCACTGGAAGTAGCTGAAGAAGTACATTGTGAAACCTACTGTGATCTGGTGAGAACAAAGCCTACAAAGTCAGACATTACTAGCAGAGAGAGGGCAGCTATTTGGCACATGAGGGAGTACCCTGAGACTGTTGTCTTACCTGCTTTCAAAGGCAATGCTACTGTCCTTTCACAGAAGGACTATATTGAAAAGATGCAGAGTCTGCTAGGTGACAACTCCTATAGGAAGATCAGCACTGTGCCCAAAAAGAAGGTGGAGAACAATACTAGGGCTTTTCTCAATGACTCAGTAAAGTTCATTAGCATCAACACGTCATTCTCTCATTTCAGGAGTCAGCTGCCGTGGCACCCATCTTGCAGATACTTTGTGAAACTGGAGCACATCATGCACAATGTGGTGTGATGACCCATGAATAATGTGTAAATATGCTGCAGTGTCATTTCAGTGTCACTCGGCAGTTTTCCTTCACTATGGCTTCAACTGCTGCAATGTTCTGTGGAGTCACAACTCGTTGTGCTTGACCTGGATGAGGAACGTCTTCCACTGAACTTTATGGACCTCCTAAAGTCCACAAAGATGGGGCAGGATTGGGCCCTATTGTCAGCAACATTAGGGCAACTCCATATTTGCTTGCAAAATACCTGATGGAAATACTACACCCTTATGTGGGTAAATTCCCTCAATATGTCCACAATTCTGTTGATTTTGTAAAACATGTTGACAACATCAGTGTGGTAATTTTTGACATCATTTCCTTTTTCACCAGGGTGCTTCTATAAGTGTCAGTAGAACTTATTGGTCAGAATGTTGATGGGAAGACCACTGACCTTTACAGGTAAGGCCTGATCTCCATATTTTTCTGTTTAATGGAGAATACTGTGAACAAACGGAAGGAGTTACAATGGGCAGCTTACTCTCACCTATGCTCACTTATTTGTATATGGAGTACTTCGAGGAGTGAACCCTGGCATTAGGGAGGTCATAGAAATTCACATCAGAGATGACCTCATCAACTGAAATTGCAGCTATAATCTTAGTAATGCTCAGGAATCAGCACTAAGTTCACTTGAGAAGACTCTCAGCAAACAAAATTATCTGCAAGCAGGGCAGACAGAGCACCTACATCAACACTAACACAGACATTGACACTTGCCTCTCCATGAACACCAATGCATGTTCACAGGTTCAGACTGCAGAGTGACTGACCCATGAAGCAAGTCACCTGCATGCCTTCTGGAGCTCAGTTCATCAGTGTACCTGTCAATGGTGACATGTCTGTTGTGTCCGTTAGACACAGTGAACTGGTGGTACACCCATAGACTGTTTGGTTAGTGAAACTATTCCTCTTGTTCCACTTCTACATCTACATATATACTCCGCTAGCCACCAAGCGGATTGTGGCGGAAGGCACAATTCGCGTCAAAGTCATATTCCCCCCCCCCCCCCCCCCCCTGGCCCGCCCTCCCACCCACCCTCTGTTCCACTCACGGATCACGTGAGGGAAAAACGACTGTCTGAACGCCTCAGTACAAGCTCTAATTTCCCTTATCCTTGAATGGTGATCACTGCGCAATTTGAAAGTTGGTGGTAATAATATATGCTCTATATCCTCAGTGGAGATCAGATTTCAGAATTTAGTGAGCAGCCCATTCCGCTTAGCGCACCATCTATCTGCAAGAGTGTTCCACTTCCGACTTTCTATGAGATTTGTAATGCTCCTGCAATGGCTAAATGTACCAGTCAAGAATCTTGCCACTCTCCTTTGGACCTTCTCAATCTCTTGCATCAGACCCAACTGGTAAGGGTCCCATACAGATGAGCAATACTCTAAGACTGGATGAACCAACATATTGTAAGCTATTTCCTTTGATAAGGACTGAATCACTTCAGGATTCTACCAATAAACCCCAATCTAGAGTTTGCCCTACCAGTTACTTGTGTATTCTGATTATTCCATTTGAGATCATTGCGAATAGTCACACCCAGATACTTGACGGATGTTACCACATCCAAAGACTGGGCATTTATTTTGCATTCATACATTAATGGGGATTTTTGTCCTGTTATACACAGTAGGTTACACTTACTAATATTGAGAGATAACTGCCAGTCATTACACCATGCATTAATTTTCTGCAAATTCTCATTGATTTATTCACAACTTTCATGTGATACTACTTTCCTGTAGACTACAGCATCATCAGCAAAGAGTCTAATGCCGCAGTCATTACCATCAGCCAGATCATTTATGTAAATCATAAAAAGCAGCGGACCTATTACCCTGTCCTGGGGCACACCTGAAGTTACACTTGTTTCTGTTGAAGTCACCCCATTCAGGACAACATACTGCTCCCTGCCTGTTAGAAAAATTTCTATCCAACCACATATGTCATCAGATAGACCATAAACATGCAATTTTGGAGCAAGCAACAGTGCAGAACTAAGTCAAATATCTTTCGAAAGTTGAGAAATATGGCATCAACCTGGGAGTTGGTATCTAGAGCCTGTTGTGTATCATGCACAAAGAGGGCCAGTTGTGTCTCACATGACCACTTTTTCCAAAAACTGTGCTGGTTTCTGCAGATGAGCTTCTCAGAGTCTAGAAAGGTCATTATGTCTGAACACAAAATATGTTCCATGATTCTACAACAGATTGATGCCAGTGAAATTGTACGGTAATTTTGTGCATCTGATTTCCTACCCTTTTTATAAATTCTTCCAGTCCCATGGAACTTTCTGTTGTTCCATTGATCTCTGATAGATGATGGATAAGAATGGTGCTGTATTTGTAACATAGTCACATAGTCAACATACAATCTTACAGGAATACCGTCTGGGCCAGATGCCTTACTAGCGTCTAAGGATCTTAACTGTTCTACAATACCAGATACACTAGACACTATGTCAGCCATCCTTGTATTTGTTCAATAATTGAAAGGGGGAATGGTGCTGCAGTCATCTACCATAAACAAGTTTCTGAAAGCTAGGTTTAGAATTTCAGCCTTCTGTCTATAATCTTCAGTTACATTACCCGTACTGTCAGCAAGAGAAGGTATTGAATTATTTGTAGTGTTCATAGATTTTACGTATGACCAAAACTTTTTGGGGTTATTTTCAGAATCTGCAGATAAAATATTGCTTTCAAATTCATTAAAAGAATCTCTCATTGTCCTTCTGACAGCTGCTTTCATTTCGCATAATTTCTGTTTGTCAGTGGGGCAGTGACTATGTTAAAAACGACTGTAGCTGGGTAACTTCATTTACTAATATCTGATTGATCTTGTTCCCTGCAACCTTTTGCAAGATGAAGACACCTTTTTCAAAATGTATCTGTTATCACTTGGTAAACAGGATTTTTTATTTATATTTAAATGTATTTCTTTTTTGATGGACATTTGATTTACACACACATTCAACAAATGATCAGATGTCTAGCTGAGATACCTAACTGGTGCTGAATGAGACCCAGTCTCATGGAAACATGGTTTGTACATACTATTGTTTTCACATAGTTCTCTACATGATTTTTTTGGGAGAAGCAATCTGCAGGGTGGTCCCTTGATCCTGTATCTGGCATTTTCATGAAACTGAGAACATAAGGCATTCTCTAGCATTTGAAAAATGCATCTTTCCCTAAGCACTCTTTTCTGGACAAGTTTGAGAACCACAGTTGCATTGTTAATTTAGTTGTTGCACTTATAAATGAGGATTCATTGTTGACATATGAAATGTGCATATGTTTATTAATGATAAAATATTGCTTATTTAAAAAGATGAGGATTAAAATGTGTGTGTCATAGTGATATTTTGTAAAATCTTTTACTTCACACAATGAAAATGCAGTCATGTGGACCCACTGGATACCTTGGTGGCACTTCAGATGATGTATTTCTTGATGTTGGTACAAACAAGTTCTTGGATAAAGTTACATTTTTGTAGTTTGGAACACCCAGGCAGCACCTGAAAACCTTCAGGTGAGAAAGCACCCAAATGTGCTGAAGCCAAACAAGCCAGATAATAGTTTCCCATAAATAAGCACAACTGTTTAAAACTTTATATTCAAGAAACTTTACTAACAAATAGCTTAAAGTTGTCACTGTCTGAGTACAAATCTGCTTGTCAAATACACTGATTGTTGTTAATTGCTCTAAAGTACAGCCAGAGTAAGTAAACCGATACTAATAAAACAATCCATTTTAACAGGTGTGTACAGCAGAGATCCTGACATTGAAGTATTTATTGACATCAACAGTGTCACTGAACTCAAAAGCCACTCTGTAGGTTCAGAATTGCTCTTAGGTGCTAACATTTCTCTGACTGAAACAATGAATTTGTTTTATGATCTTGCGAGATCAAATAGCCAGTTCTCCTACACAAAAGTGATTGCAGATCATATTGATTTAATTGCAAATGTTCCCGTGAGAAATGTAAGTATGTTTTATTAATTTTGCAATTTTTTGGCGATACCGTATTAATTTATTGTATACATCAATGCAATCATTTGTTGTATTAGTCAACAATAAAGTTTGAAGTTAATATTCAGAAATCATTGTAATTTTCATTATCTTTGCAGACAGGAACATTAGCCGGTAATCTGTCAATAAAACATGCACATCCAGAATTCCCCTCTGATGTCTTTCTCTGCCTTGAAACTGCTGGTGCCCTAATTACTATAGGTATGTAAGGCTTTTATGTTAATAATTACACAAACTTAACTTTGTAGAAGCATTGTATTTGATACTGAAAAGTACTGTAAGTGAAAATTTGTATGTGTCAGCCATTACTGAAAGGAATAACAAGTAAAATAAGAATCCTTTTTTTTTTATAGTTGAAAAATCTGGATCAGAGCAAAGTGTCAGTCCAGAAAATTTTCTGAAAGTAGATATGAACCAGAAGGTTATAAAGAATATAAAACTCCCATCTTATGATTCTTCATACTATTTCCAGAGCTATAAGGTATGATTATTTTATTTGTCTTTCCTGAAACTATTAGCTTTTTACTATGGTGTATATTTTACATGAGGGTAGATGCAGAACCATTATTATTTTGTGCTGTTCCAACACACACACACACACACACACACACACACACACACACACACACAAACACACACACATTGCGACTGTCATCTTTGGGCACTAATGCCCAACTGCAACTGTATCTGAGGTGAGCTGCAATCTACCTGGAATGGGTAGCTGGTATAGGGAAGAGATGTAGATCAAGGAATGACTGGGGGAAGATGCTAGTGTTGCTTGTGGTAGTTTGCAGGGACATAGTGGGGACATGATAGGGCTTCTAAGTGCAGGAGGCTGTGCTGGGGGAGGGCAGGTGGGGGTGGGGGGAGATACACGTAGAGAAGAGGAGGAGACTGTGTAGGTATGTTGGAATAGAGCATGTGTGCAGTATTGAAGCAGGATCACAAAAAAGGATAGGCAGATGGAGGATAGTCAACTAGTTGCACATGGTGAGCTATGATGGCATCCCATAATCAAGGCCAGTCTTCTCAACCTCATCTGCCAGTTGTTTGAATGATCTAAGTAATACCTTCAAGCTCAGGCAACTGTTATTGTTTCTTCTAATGTATACCACAGTCTGCTCCTTGCTCTCTCTGTGGCTGCCAGAACAGCCTCTTTGACATGTTGAATGGAACCTCCATTGAGTGCTCAAGGTGATATTTCTGGTCTCTTGCTGCTGTTTTCCTAAGGATTAACATAAATCATGTACATTCAAACTGTTGTTGACAAACATACCTCTATCCTTCTGGGTTTGCATCTCTGTGACACAGGATTCCCAAAAGGGAATGTGTGTTATGCTGACTTACTTTCAGTTTCAGTGGGAGACAACACCCGCTACGGTCGCAGGTTCGAATCCTGCCTCGGGCATGGATGTTTGTGATGTCCTTAGGTTAGTTAGGTTTAACTAGTTCTAAGTTCTAGGGGACTAATGACCTCAGCAGTTGAGTCCCATAGTGCTCAGAGCCATTTGAACCATTTTTGAGACAACACCTCAAATGTGTTGGTTAGCAGGATGGACGCTGTACCTAGAGTTCTTCCTTATTTTTGCCTCCCATATACAGGGCCTTTGACTTACTACCTTTGGTATCTCTAGTATGTCTTAGTAGCTTGCTGAACATACCAATGTGCAACAATTTCCAACTGCTAGACAGCACTCAGAGCTATTTCCACATTATGAACAGCAATTAACTCATCCAGTGTCTAACAGCAGCATTTTCAGTGGGGCTAGACTGTAGCTAGTGCAATGTTTTACTGAACAGTAAACAAATAAATTTAAACTGAACTTGTTGATCTTCTTTTCTGGACCTGTTATGCTACAAGTATCACATGTTCCATTTAAGAACTTAAGTTATAACACCAGAAAAAGTTAATTTTATCATAAAAAGAGAGAAACTTGGGGTAACATTTATCAATTTCATGCAGACACTTGTAACTTATGTCTTAAACTTTTGTTATTGTGAAGCTATGCTGAATAGCAAACTCATATAACAATATCAGAAATAGTGACATCGGCATTTGATAGTTGACCCCTACTTTCTAAACTCTTATATACAGTTGTTCTCCCATCACACAATTATCAAATTGCAAGGATATTGACAGTAGGCCTGTTTGTTAGCTCAAGGACAGGCGTGCTATATGTGTTACTACAAAATAAAAGTTCCATGCATCTCTCCACTTACTGCAGTGATTGTATTGGTGTACTCCTAAATATACAAAATAAAATGATTAAGTGACAGTGAGACTTAGTTTTGGAGATGTGCTTAGCCTAATGGTTACAGCAATTCCTCATAAAAAAAACTGGTTAGGTGTGAGTAGGGCTTATGCACAGAGGGTTCCATACAGAAATAATTAATTTATATAGACAGTTCATCCATTCTGGAAATGAAGAAGCTCAACAATTTTCACCTGTTATCAAAACTGATACTGGCGAGATATTGGTCCCAGGGATTGCAACACTTTTGAGAAGGTTTTAATTTCAAGTTTGACGATAGATAACAAATGACAAAAGAAAAAATTTTGTGTGATGTAACTGCGAATTAACAGTTTTCTGATCCTTTCCTTTACTTGTACCATGAAACCTTGATTTTTGCAAAATTTTTTGATTCTATGTCAACAGGAAGTAGTCTATAGTTTTTTAATGAATGAGTTTGGGAGTATCAAAATATTTAACTAAATGGCCATATCTTTTGACTGTGTTGACTTAAAAGCTAACAAGAACCTTAGTATGTGACATAAATTCCAACTTGATATGTGTACCCATTCCTGAGAAAAAGGGTTTTAACAATCAGACAGACAGACAAACAGGTGGACAGCAAAGTGATCCTACAAGGATTCTGTTTTTACTGATTGAGATCCGGAACCCTAAAAACAAACAAATAAAAACTAAAATAAATGAAATCCAGATTCAAGACCTGCTGTTGACACAAGGTTTCATTTGTCAGTCTGTTTACATATAAAACACTCCTGGATCTTGGTTGGCATACATGCTTTCTGCTACTATTCCTTGCAGCCATGCAGTGGAGCATTCTTATAATGGGAGAACTTCTACACAAAAGGATTCAAATATTATGAGGAGACCATTGAATGATCATAACAATTTGAGCCAACTCAGAAGGTATATTAGATTTAAATTTAAAAAAAAAAAAAGGGGGGTTGGGTAGAAACAGGGGAAGGGGGGTTAAATTTCAGTTGTATAACATAACTGTGCTCATGTATACGAAGGTGAGTCAAATGAAAACCTTAAATTTGTAATAAAAAATTGAAATTTCATGCCATTATCCTGTAAGTTGGCAAGCGTGCTAGAAACAGCATGCAGAATGGCCTGTAGGTAACAGCAAGTGCAGATGCACACGTACCGTCACAGTATCAGTATAAAGATGGTCGCGCCACTTGCAACTTGCACCAGGGAAGAACAGCGTTCTGTTATTCAGTTTTTGCATAGTGAAGGTGTAAAACTTATTGAAATTCATCGACGAATGAAGGTTCAGTACAGTGATGCATGTTTGTCACAGCAGCAAGTCTACGAATGAAGTAGGAAGTTCGCAAATGGTGTGACTTCAGTGGAAGATGCTCCTCGTCCAGGTCAGACACAATGAGTTGTGACTCCACAGAACATTGCAGTAGTTGAAGCCATAGTGAAGGAAAACCACCAAGTGACACTGAATGACATTGCAGCATGTTTATAGATTAGTCACGGGTCGGCACACCACATTGTGCATGATGTGGTCCAGTTTCACTAAGTGCCTGCAAGATGGGTGCCATGGCAGCTTACTCCTAAAATGAGAGAACGACGTGTTGATACTTGTGAAGAACTTCTTCGGTGCCTTGAACAAGAAGGTGATGGCTTCCTTGCAAGCTTTGTTACTGGCGACAAAACCTGAGTTCACTTCCGCCAACCAGAAATGAATAGAGTGAGCAAGGAATGGCGCCATACCTCATCACCAAAACCAAAGAAGTTTTGAACAGAACCATCAGCACGGAAGGTTATGCTGACTCTCTTTTAGGACAAAAAAGGCTTCATTTTGGAGCATTACATGCCTAGAGGGACCACTATCACCAGTGCATCATACACAGATCTGCGGCCTGCAATCAAATCAAAGCAACGTGGATTGCTGTCAGGAGGTGTCCTTTTGCAACATGACAATGTGAGGCCACACACTGCCCATAAAACAGTTGCAACAATCACATACCTGCATTCTGGGTGTCTTCCTCATCCACCATACTCACCAGACCTTGCCCCAAGTGATTTCCATATGTCTGGACCACTCAAAGATGCAATGAGAGGAAAGAAGTTTCGTTCTGATGAAGAGGTACACCACGCGGTGCATGAGTGGTTGTGTTGACTACGAAAAGAATTTTTTTCTAAAGGAATTTATGCACTTAGTAAGCACTGGAGGACTTGCACTGAGTGTGGGGGAGATTATGTTGAAAAGTGATACAGATTTGTACCACTTCTGCATGGTAAATAATATTTAAAAAAATATTTAAGGTTTTCATTTGACTCACCCTCGTATGATTATGGAGACCATTTCAATTCTTTACTGCAATCACTCTGCTACTATTATTTTGAAACATTTTTATGAGGTACATGAAAATTCATGTGAATTAAGCATGAACATATCTATTCAAAAAAGCAGATAAAATTCCCTTGATGCCTTCCTGAGAGACAATCTCCATTCCTTTCAACTTAACAATGTAAGTGTAGACCAGATGTGGCTTGAATTCGAAGAAATAGTATCAACAGCAATTAAGCAATTTATACCAAATACATGAACAAACAATGGAGCTGATCCTCTTTGGTACACAAAATAGGTCAGAACACAGTTGTAGAAACTAACGCAAAATCTCTAAGACTGGTGATCTTTTACAGAAGCTTGAAATTTAGCACAGATTTCAATGCGAGGTGCTTATAACAACAAAACTTTGTCTCAGAACCTGGCAGAAAATTCAAAGAGATTATGGACATATGTAAACTATGCTAGTGGCAAGACACACTCGATGCCTTCTCTGCATGATAGCAATGGAAATACCAACAATGACAGTGCTGCTAAAGCACAGATACCAAACACAGCCTTCTGAAATTCCTTCATCAAAGAAGATGAAGTAAATATTCCATAATTTGAATCAAGAATAGCTGTCAATGTGAGTAACTTAGAAGTAGATATGCTCAATGTAGTTAAACAACTTAAATCACTTAATAAAAGAAAGTCTTTTGGTCCAGATTGTATAACAATCAGGTTCCTCTCAGAGTATGCTGATGCAATAGCTCCATGCTGATCAACATGGAAGTAAAAAACGGAGGGAGGTGGCACTACAGACTTATGCTGTACATTGTTTTGTAGCCAGAGTAAGTGCCATTTTAAGTAGCCCAAGACATTAGCAGATTACTGTTTATGAGTGCTTACTGTTCCTTATTTCTGCCATGTATGTGCAACAACTGTTTTAAATACTAAAAATTACAGAGCTTACATGAATAACATAGTGTAAGGATGGCAATTTCGAATGTTTTTCTGTTCTTGAACATGTATTTGCTCTAGTAATAAGACACAGTCAGAGTGACATCACAAGGAAATGCTACTGTGGTGAATTATGGGAGTATAAATGCAGTGAACCTAATGTTTTGGGCTAGATAAGATGGCAGACATCGGCATCAAGTTTGTGACATAATGCCACTTCCCTTTTTTTTTACATACATGCTTAATTACCATATAAATCTGCTCACCAGATGAAAGATCTGTATCTAAAGACTGAAAAGTTCCACAGGCCACATCAATATTCAAGAAAGGTAGTAGAAGTAATCCACTAAATTGCAGGCCCATATCATTAGCATTGATATTCAGCAAGATTCTGGAACATATATTGTGTTTGAACATTATGAATCACCACATCTATTGAGACATAGTCAACATGGATTTAGAAAATATTGTTCTTGTGAAACACAACTAGCTCTTTACTTACATGAAATGTTGAGTGCTATTGACAAGGGATTTCAAGTTGACAATATTTCTAGATTTCCAAAAGGCTTTTGACACTGTACCACACAAGCAGCTGGCAATGAAATTGCATGCTTATGGAATATCATCTCAGTTTTCTGACTGGATTCATAATTTCCTGTCAGAGAGGTCACAGTTTGTAGTAACTGACAGAATGTCATCAAGTAAAACTGAAGTGATTTCTGTCATTTTCCAAGGTAGTGGTATAGGCCATCTGCTGTTCCTTTTCTGTATAAATGATTTTAGAAGATAACCTGAGCAGCCGTCTTAGGTTGTTTGCAGATGATGCTGTTGTTTATCAACTAGTAAACGCATCAGAAGATCAAAACAAATTGCAAAACAATTTAGAAGAGGTATCTGTATGGTGCAAAAAGTGTGAGGTATCCACATGGGAGCTAAAAGGAATCCATTAAACTTCAGTTACATGATAAATCAGTCAAATATACAGGCTGTAAATTCAAGTAAATACCTATGAATTACAAGGTGCGACAATAAAGTAATGAGATGGATGTGGAAAAAAATGTTGCTTACTGTTTTAGATAAGTTTAGCGTTGTCTCCTTCAAAGTAGTTCCCTTCTGACTGCACACACTTTTTCCAGCACCTCTGCCATTGTTGGTAACATTTCTGGAACCCATCTTCTGTAATATCCTCCAAGACCCTCGTCACAGCTTTTTGGACATCTTGTGTTGTTTGAAAATGGTGTCCCTTGACTGCTGTTTTGACTCTTGGAAAAAAGTCACACAGAGCCATATCTGGTGAATAAGGTGGCTGTGGTAGTCCTGAAATTTGTTTTGAGTTTAAAAATTGCTGTACTGACAGAACAGTATGGGATGGCGCATTATCATGATGCAGAATCTAATTATCAGCACAAATCTTTCTCATACCAAGACCTTCAGTTATTATTAGACGAAACATTTCTTGATTGATGTTTGGTTCTTCTGCAATCATTTTCACAGATAATCTTTGATAAGATCGTATGAGTTCACACACCCTGGCGAAGCTGACATCCGTCCGTGAAGTTGATGGTCGTTCACTGTGGTCTTCATCTTCAACATTCATTCTGTTTTCATTAAACATTTTATGCCAATGGAAAACTTGAGCTCTTGACATAACCTCCTCTCCAAAAGCCTTCTGAAGCTTACCGTAAGTTGTTGTCACATTTTCGCCCAATTTAACGCAAAAAGAAATGGCATACCATTGTGCAGTATTATGCAGTTCCATTTCCATGACAAGAGACTCAAACACATGTAAACTTATGAGCAATGAGCAGTTGCATGAATGTGCTGCTTAGACTAGAAGCAGCTTATAGACCAAGGTCAAAGATATTGTGCCTACACAACCCTGCAGGGATGCCACATCCTGCAAAGAAAATCAGTCTCATTACTTTATTGTCAGACCTCATACAATTGCAAACAACTTCAGTTGGAAAGAACACACAGGAAACGTTGTGGGGAGAGCAAACCAAATACTGTGTTTTATTGGCAGAACACATAGTAAATGTAACAGATCTATTAAAGAGACTGTGGCTTACACTACACTTGTCTGTACTCTTCTCAAGTACTGCTGGACAGTCTGAGATTGTTACCAAATAGGATTAATACAGTACACTGTGAAAGTTCAAAGAAAAGCAGCACATTTTGTATAACCCAAAATAAGGGAGAGAATGTCTCAGGGATGATAGAGGATTTGGGGTGGGCATCATTAAAAACAAAGGTGTTTTTCATTGCAGCAGAATCTTCTCATGAAATTTCATTCACCACCTTTTCCTCTGTATGCAAAAATATTTTGTTAATGTTGATCTACATAGGGAGAAATGATCAGCAAAGGGAAATCAGAACTTGTACAGAAAGATATAGGTGTTCGTTTTTTCTGCATGCTGTTCAAAATTGAAATATGGAGAATTATTGTGAAGGTGGTTTGATGAACCCTCTGCCAGGCACTTAAGCAGAGTATCCATGCTGATGTACACTCCTGGAAATTGAAATAAGAACACCGTGAATTCATTGTCCCAGGAAGGGGAAACTTTATTGACACATTCCTGGGGTCAGATACATCACATGATCACACTGACAGAACCACAGGCACATAGACACAGGCAACAGAGCATGCACAATGTCGGCACTAGTACAGTGTATATCCACCTTTCGCAGCAATGCAGGCTGCTATTCTCCCATGAAGACGATCGTAGAGATGCTGGATGTAGTCCTGTGGAACGGCTTGCCATGCCATTTCCACCTGGCGCCTCAGTTGGACCAGCGTTCGTGCTGGCCGTGCAGACCGCGTGAGACGATGCTTCATCCAGTCCCAAACATGCTCAATGGGGGACAGATCCGGAGATCTTGCTGGCCAGGGTAGTTGACTTACACCTTCTAGAGCACGTTGGGTGGCACGGGATACATGTGGACGTGCATTGTCCTGTTGGAACAGCAAGTTCCCTTGCCGGTCTAGGAATGGTAGAACGATGGGTTCGATGACGGTTTGGATGTACCGTGCACTATTCAGTGTCCCCTCGACGATCACCAGTGGTGTACGGCCAGTGTAGGAGATCGCTCCCCAGACCATGATGCCGGGTGTTGGCCCTGTGTGCCTCGGTCGTATGCAGTCCTGATTGTGGTGCTCACCTGCACGGCGCCAAACACGCATACGACCATCATTGGCACCAAGGCAGAAGCGACTCTCATCGCTGAAGATGACACGTCTCCATTCGTCCCTCCATTCACGCCTGTCGCGACACCACTGGAGGCGGGCTGCACGATGTTGGGGCGTGAGCGGAAGACGGCCTAACGGTGTGCGGGACCATAGCCCAGCTTCATGGAGACAGTTGCGAATGGTCCTCGCCGATACCACAGGAGCAACAGTGTCCCTAATTTGCTGGGAAGTGGCGGTGCGGTCCCCTACGGCACTGCGTAGGATCCTACGGTCTTGGCGTGCATCCGTGCATCGCTGCGGTCCGGTCCCAGGTCGACGGGCACGTGCACCTTCCGCCGACCACTGGCGACAACATCGATGTACTGTGGAGACCTCACGCCCCACGTGTTGAGCAATTTGGCGGTACGTCCACCCGGCCTCCCGCATGCCCACTATACGCCCTCGCTCAAAGTCCGTCAACTGCACATACGGTTCATGTCCATGCTGTTGTGGCATGCTACCAGTGTTAAAGACTGCGATGGAGCTCCGTATGCCACGGCAAACTGGCTGACACTGACGGCGGCGGTGCACAAATGCTGCGCAGCTAGCGTCATTCAACGGCCAACACCGCGGTTCCTGGTGTGTCCGCTGTGCCGTGCGTGTGATCATTGCTTGTACAGCCCTCTCGCAGTGTCCGGAGCAAGTATGGTGGGTCTGACACACCGGTGTCAATGAGTTCTTTTTTCCATTTCCAGGAGTGTAGATGTAAATAATGATACTAGAAATCTGCTGTGCTGTTTAAACAATATTAATCTGAAATTATGCTTGCTTTCTTTCCATTTTAGTTAACAGTTTTTCTTGTGGAAACTTGGATATTATACATATGGAAAAAGACTTAACTTGCTCTGAATGAAAGGAGTCCTGACCAAGGCTGACCAAGTATGTTGTATAATTTACAAACAAGTGGAAACTTATGCAGACTATTTCAGATATAGGTATGGAAATGAAAGGAAGTACAACAATACTGCAGGGAGCAATTACTTGGAAATGTCATAGTTACCAATGCATCAGGAAACTGTCACAGAAGCATTAGTGCCATGACTCATGCTGTAAGATCAGAGCAATAACATAGCTTCAGTAGATTACAATCCAGTTACTTCAGTTTGAATTATTTCTTATTATATAAAAATTATACATTGCGATATACATGCATTCTAATACATTCAATCTCATAAACAAAATGGATATCCACTCCTATTTTAATCTTCTCATTTCACATAAATGATAAATCACAAATAAAAACAATGAAAAATATTAAGGTCTGTTAAAATAACTGAACATTGGTATATAGAAAAGTTGCACAACTGATAAAATATGATTTAACTGAAAGTAAATTTTGAATAAGAACTTGATGATAAGAGCATGACAGAAGATGGAATAAGGGGAAGAAGATGCTAAGAGAAACATGAAAAAAAAAAAATAAATAAAAAAACACGCCACTGAGCTTACACAGTAAAATATCAAATAATGTTGGTAGGAGTTACGAAATAGTGCTTTGTTTCGCATGAAACAACCCACTTAAGATTTGTCATTATAGCTATTTTAATGGTGCAGGGTTGTTGTTTAATCAATTCAACTAAGTCGCTTTGAACTGATGCTTAAGTTGTAGAAGGCAGTGGGGGGAAAAAAAAAAAAAAAAAAAAAAAAAAAAAAAAAAAAAATTAAAACAAACAGAAATCCTTCCTTCCTTCCTTCCTTCCTGTTGCTGGGTCAGGACTGGTATGTTACATCTCCAAATTTTCACAGAGAACCATCCATACTGGATACATGCTATTATCACGGTGGGCAAATGGTCTTCCCGACAGGAGGTCCTAGCCACACGGCATTTCCATTTCCATTATGGTGGGCTCCCCACTCCCAAAGGCATTTTAAAGCTACTGCCAGCATGCATCCTCCTAATCCCCCTCCCCCCCTCCCCCTCTCTCAGTGGGAATCCATGTACCTCTCTATCTGTGTCTACTGTACTCAGTGCAGTACATGCTTGATTCTTGAGCTCAATGACTTATATACGATGTTTTTATGAAATTAATTAATGACTGTCTGCATGCTCACTCAGTCATATAAAAGTCCCAATTTATCTCTTCCGGAATACATTCCTGAAATCTTAAACAAAGGGATTACAAATGATAAAGAGGTGTAAAGGATGTAGTTCAGGCCCACCATGTGTTCAGAGAGACATTTATATGTATCCAGAATGAGATTTTCACTCTGCAGTGGAGTGTGCGCTGATATGAAACTTCCTGGCAGATTAAAACAGTGTGCCGGACCGAGACTCGAACTCGGGACCAAGTTTCATTTATATTTATCTTCCATCATGAAAGTCAATAACTTGTACAATGAACAGTGGCATCAATATTGCTAAGTGCAATTACACTTGTATTTGTAGTATGGCTCCAGAACAAAAGGTAATGATATTACATGCTTCTTCTCAATAAAGCATAGACACAGTAGAACATAGCATAGAGCTCAGACTCATGGATTACAGCAGACAGCTACCAATCAAATAATTTTACTCCAGTCAATAAATTGGCTCACTGTCAGTATACGTATTTGATTTGCATACCTAAGGGAACACAATAACTGTCCATGTTAACTACTTATGCTGCTGTCAGTGAGTGCACGAAACTGTAGAGGGGGAGGGGGGGGGGGGATAGAGAGAGAGAGAGAGAGAGAGAGAGAGAGAGATATGACTGGTGAGTGAATGGGTGCTCATGTAAAGGCTACCAAAATGTAAAATGAATGTTCACTGATAACCTTGCCCTTAAAAGCCCATAAGCTGCAAACACACACATAAATGAATGTTTTTTTACAGATAATGCCCCGAGCTCAGAACGCTCATGCTTATGTGAATGCAGGTTTCTTGGTTCAGCTCGACAGGACGAAAGCTGGCCACATAGTTGGCAGACCAAGAATAGTATTTGGAGGAATTAACAAAGACACAGTAAGTAACAATCCACAATTAATGTACTATTAAGTCACATTAACTTGTATCATAATTTGGGAAACTTACTACTTCATTAACGAGGTAGCTTGTACAAGAATCATTCCAACAAGCATTCAGTCCAAACACTCTGGTCCTGTGAAACCCAACATGTGCTTTTCTTACATGACATCTGAAAGCCACAAACCAGCGAGTAAAGTTAGTTGCAGCATTTCTTGATTTCAGAAAAACTTTCAACTCTGTACCACAATTATGACTGTTAAAGAAAGTACTATCACATGAAGTATCAAGCAGCACTTGTGACTGGATTTCTTATTAGGGAGGCCACAGCATGTTATCTTGGATGAAGAATCTTTAATAGATGTAGAAGTGACTTCTGACATTACCCAGGGAAGTGAGTTAGGACCCTTGCTGCTCATGTTTTATGTAATTAACGATATGGCAGACAATATTAATAGTATACTCAGATGTTCCACAGATTATGCAAGTACCTGTAATGAAGTAGTATCTCAAAAAAGCTTCACAAATATCGAGGTAGAATGCATAATTTACTCTGCAGGGGAGTGTGCAGTATTATGAAGACAGATTAAAACTGTGTACCAGATTGGTCTGGTACATAGTTTTAGTCTGCCAGTATGCTTCATCCACTGAGATTGTGATAAGATTTGAAATCCTGGCAGCTTTGTTTAAATGTTCAGAAAAAATTATACCTTTCACAAAATGTGAAAAGTGATATTTTATGATTACAGTAACTTTGAATCACAACTGGAATAGTTTCAAGGGATATGGAATGGAATGCTGACTAAGCTATACAGGGTCAGTTTAAGGCCCAAGCAATGCAGTGTTTCACAATAATATTATAATAATGTCGTGTGGTTAGGGCCTCCTGTCGGGTCGACCATTCGCCAGGTGCAAGGCTTTTCGATTTGATGCCACTTCGGCAACTTGCACACTGATGGGGATGAAATGATGATGATTAGGACAACACAACACTCAGTCCCTGAGCAGAGAAAATCTCCGACCCAGCCAGGCCCTTAGGATTGACATTCTGTCGCGCTGACCATTCAGCTACCGGGGGTGGATAGTGTTTCACAATGATGTGGCCTAATAACCAAAATGATTTTATTCAGAAAAAAAGAATTAGATGATATTTTTTGTATTTCTGATACAGTTTCTTTGATGGAAAGTGGAACAAACTGTAAGTAACAGAATTAAAAAGATCCACTATTAACCTAAAAACATAGCAGAAATATTATATTTTCATTCTTTCCACACAGTTTAATAACCAACACATTCTTTACTGAAACTGGAATGATGGAATAGGTCTAGTTCTTTCAGTTTTCACCAAAAGCATTTAAAGATCTCAGGAATTTCCTTAAGTAGAAATAGACTCCCGTAATATTTAGTGCTGGAATAAGAGTCAGAAATTTATTTCTGTTTCAGAGGAATTTCTGTGTAGAACTAAGAAGAGAAAACAGCCCATTTCCATGAATACTAGATTTATATTTGGGGGCAAATGATACATCACTTGTGTGGGAAAATATTCTCAAATTGGCTGTGAAGCTACAACTAGTGTTAATCCATCCATATTGATTATTATTTGAATTACTTCTAGATTACTTTTTATATAGACTGCATATTAAGGGAAGATAAGGTACTTTCTAAAAAGCCGCTGGTCTTCCTCTTACAGTACTCACCTGGCATTTTTGTCAACTATTTCATACAAAACACTTATATAACTTTACAGATTTCAGAAACTATTGTCAGATCTCTACATTCTGGAAAAGTTAAAATCTATTTACTATGAACATTATTGTATGCAGAATTTACATCACTCCTTAAGTTACAGAAGGAATGGCTAGTAAGGCATCTTGCCTGGTGTCTGCTAGCAACCGGTTAAAGAATATTTCATTAGAAAGTAAAACTCCATTGTGCAGTCTAGACAGGGATGTATAGCTGATAAGGAAATTATTTTCACTTCCAGTATTTTGATTCACCATAAATTGATCATTAGATTTGCGATACTGGCATATGAATACAAGAATCTCCAAGGTCCCTAAGATGCTTGCATGAGGTATTCAGTTACTTACTTCACCTTCTGTGTCACATTTCTGTAACATAAATACTGTTTTCCCCATGCCTCAGAAAATCATACCATCGAACAATACTGAAGTCAATCAAAGGTGGCAAGCCACTTCCACCCAGGGTTGGGCAGTGGTGGAGGCTTGTGGCAGAGATACAACCGGTGGCAGCTCATTAAAACATTATCAACAAGTCACTTTATTACAACTTATGAAGCTACACTCAAATGTCACAGTGTGGTGGCCATGCAACAAATAGTATGAGGTGAAGTGGGTGCATGCACCACAGTGTTGGCTGGTGTCTAACAAGCAGGTCTTGATGTATGTGCCTGGATAGTAACACATGACCCAGTTAAGTGTGCCCTTCTGAATGCAAGTGGCACCAGCAGTTCAAGAGACTACTAGAGCACTTGAAGGGGATGATATAAATCCCAGTGGAAGTTCTCCCTCTGTCAGTGGAGCTGCCACAGTTCCCACACCAACATAGAAGAGAGATGATGATGATGATGATGATGATGTTTGGATTATGGGGCACTCAACTGCGTGGTTATCAGAGCCCATACAAATTCCCAACCTTTTCTCAGTCCCGTCTTGCCACATCCATGAATGATGATGAAATGATGAGGACAACACAAACACACAGTCATCTCGAGGCAGGTGAAAATCCCTGACCCTGCCGGGAATTGAACCCGGGACCCCGTGCTCAGGAAGTGAAAACGCGCCCACAAGACCATGAGCTGCATATGGAGAGTAAGTGGCTATAATGCCCTGATAATGACCTGCTGCTCCCTGGGTAGGAGTCAAGCTGCTGCTGGGGCAACCCTGGATTGGCCCAACAGTGAAGCAGCACCAAGTCCTGGAAGGTGGACTTGACACTAGTAAATGGTGTGATGTTTGCAGCTGACCAGGTTTGTGGTGGCAAATTGTTTTCCCATGGTGCAGCAGCACCTGGAGGAGCCCTCTTGTGGTGGTATTTGTATTGCTGGGCTGTGAATATCTGTGCTAAAAAGTCAGAACTATTTATGATAGCAGTTCTTTGGTTGAGCAAAGAAAGATGCCACTTCTAGGCATGTTCCTGCAATATTTCTGTGGCCTGCCTAGGAGGGAATGGCTCAGCCCATTCTGTAAGACCTCTGCCTTACCACAGTACTGGTAGGTTCATGGTGTCAGGCCTGATCTATCTTGAAATAAATAAACAGCCCCATCACTGCAACCAGCATGCCTATATCCTGTGCCACTGGCTGCCTGCAGTTTCTGCAATGCTGTACTGCTATATCCCTACTTGTATAGAGTTGCTGGTAAAAGTGGGTGGCATCACATTATCCTCCATCCTTTGATTGACATAGGCCCTACATCTCCATCCTGCACCAATATACAACGTAATTCAACATGCATTGACAAAAATGTTCAATGCTAATAAAGATATGCACTCTGTGAATGCCAGGCAATGTGAAACACAATTTACAATGGCTGCAATTTTACCTTACAATGTTTAGTTCATTTATAATGACAAGATTACATCTTTGTTACACTAATTAACAGTCCTGACCTCTAATGATGCTAGCTGGTAGTATGATGGAAAATTCTGCTGAACAGGCTCCACAATGAGTTCAAACTTAGGTGGCATCTCTTCCTGTATTTTCTGCAACCCCTTCAAGTACTGCTCTGGTGTTATGAGTACTAGATTCAGCTGTCTGTGGGATGTCAGCTGCACAGTGAGTGGTTTCCCATATCCTTGCCTTTACCATCTGCACATCCAAAATGCTATCTACTACTGTCTGGAACAGCTTCACAATTATGATTCTTGTATGCAACACATCTACTAAGACATGCATAGCGCCCAGATCCCAATTCATGGTGTTAACCACTGCCTTGGCATTCTCAATTGCTTCATTTGTCAATTTCTGAAACATGTTTGTATTATTTAGTACCTCCTGTTCCAGGCTTTACAGCTGTGTGGTATGCTAGTCTACCACTGTCTTTCCTTCACCTTTTCTGTGGTATCGTTCAGATCCATAATGTAGCTCTTGTCTATAATTGCAAATGCAGTTTTCAAGATTCTATCCCCAGCATCCAACCAACCCCTTTTCCTCCATTGTAAGACATGTTGACATGTTGCACCACATCTATCACTTACAGCATCTGCTCCTGTAACTGTGTGTAAGACTTATACAGTTTATCCATCTCCTAAAACTTCTCTGAGTACACCTCTGCCCTTTGCTGCCAATAGTAGTCGAGCAAACACATCCTCCAATTTACTCACCTCATTTCTCATCCACCAGGCATAACAGACTAGCCTCAGTGCCCTTCAGTGACTTGTAATCACAATATCTTGTCTGGTAAACAGCACTCTGCTCTCCAGATGCTGATCCCACAGTGCTCTCACTCTTCCCTCATCACATAGTTGTAAAGCACAGCCATGACTAGAGTTCCCCTTCATCCTTATTCCCAAAGTACGGCATCCTAAGAATAAATAGTTGCTGGCATTATTCACACTTCTCACTTCCTTGAACTGAATGCATACAGTAGCCACTGTGTGGGCCTTGTAGTATTCTCTCGCTCACTTGTCTGCTGACTTCTTCTTACCTGCTTCTCAGTCAGTGCCCTTAGCTGAGTGGTCAGCACATCTGACAGCCACCCAGTGGATTCCTCTCCCTGCCCCAGCTGCTATCAGGAAGGGTGGTAGATTGATGCCCATGGGTGTTGCTGTAGAAGGCCTGGCCAGAACAAGGTTCAGTGGAGTTGCATGGAACTGAATGCTTCATGGGGTATGGAGAGGCAGGTGACTGCTGACCAGGATAGCAGAGATGAAAATTTTGATTATGCCATAGGCAGCCATGGGCTGAAATCACAGCATACATTATGGGATCATGGTGGGTGGAGATCACCCCATGGATCACGATTGAGTGGCTCCAAACTCAAGGACACTTAAGGGGCACCCAAGCAAAAGGAAGAGAACAACAATTCAACAATCACTGAAATTTGAAATTCATGGAAGGTGAATGCCATCCAATTATCTGAAACCAAAATGCATTGGTTGCCTGCAAGAGAAAAAGTGACAGAAATGATTTAGGACATGGGTAATATGAGAGGGAAATGAAGGAAGAAATCAAAGCCAACCACTTGGAGTCCAAAAATGCACCAAAAAAGTCTAGGTATATACTCTTTCATGGCTCTACAGTGTTGGGTCATCAAGAGAATTGCTAAGGAGGCACAGATAGATGGGCCTGACAGGCAAAATATATTCAGACAAGGTCCATGATATCACAGTCAATACTGGATCAGAACATGCACTGCCGCACGAAGCTTTTTGCCTACAACATGACCCAACATGCAGTGTGCAGGAAATGCAGCACTCATGGCTGAACAGAAGTATGAATTGGGGCATGTCAGTGGTCCTTGTCCAAGTCCCACAGCAGAATCTCTTGGTTTAAGTGCAGCTGATTTTGCTGTAGCCAATAAGTGTGAAAATTAGACACAGAGTGTATGTCTGGTCACCTGTGTTGCACAGAATGAATGAGGAGATGTGATGTCAGGTCCTTTTGGGTGGCATCCACAGCATTGTGTTGAGGGGAAAGATAAGATAGCCAAACTGAGCTCAAAGTCAAATGAGAGACACACCAACTCATGTTGGTGAAAATCTGGGTCAGATCCCATGGAAATCAGGACAGCACATCTGTGTTAGCATGTAACACTGCTCCCTGGTATTGGATAGAATAATTAAAATCAGACAAGTGTGGTGCTCATTGTTGGAGGAATGGACAGTCCAGCCACTAAGTGATGTTTAGGGGAAGGGAGCTAAAGAGAGGCTTTCTGCACATGTGTAGTCGGTATGACACTGCTGCCAGATGCTACAATGGTTAAAAGCTGAATTAACTCTCTGCAATGCACTGCATTGAGTTGGAATTTGGAGGTTCTTGTTTCTCTTAGGATCTTGTTTCTCATGTTTTAATTTAATGAGTCAGTGTTAAGCCACAGGTAGTGATTAGTTGAAATCCTATGCCTTTTTTGATAAGTGATGCAAGGTCTCAACTAAACATCACACAGAAGGCCTCTGTTCAGCTCCCAGCTGGGAGTGCTATGAATGCTACTCTCATCCAACTGTGAGAACTTTATAGCTCATGCATAATTCCTTTTCATGGCTTCAATAAATTTTGTCGCTGCTGGTGTAATGTCTTGCAGAAGCAGTGAGAGGGACTACCACTGTCTGATGGTGTGAAACAGTTATTTCAGTAAAATAATACACAATATTGTCTGGCAGCAAACCTGAGGTGTGTGTTTGCAACACATCCATTGGAAAGCCTAAAAAATTAATCAGATTCTGTGCTGTCTAGATACTAATCACTTATTTAGTATAAGCACAAAACAGATTGTAGTTGTGCAAGACAAAAATAAGAAGGTGATATTTAACCATAAACTCAATATAATTCAGAGCAAAAATAAGTAAGCTGTGCGGGATTAGCCGAGTGGTCTAGGGCGCTGCAGTCATGGACTGTGCGGCTGGTCCCGGCGGAGGTTCGAGTCCTCCCTCGCGCATGGGTGTGTGTGTTTGTCCTTAGGATAATTTAGGTTAAGTAGTGTGTAAGCTTAGGGACTGATGACCTTAGCAGTTAAGTCCCATAAGATTTCACACACATTTTTTTGAACAAAAATAAGTAAATGTTATAAAATAATAGGTGTAGTGTTCAGATTGTACTATGAACCCTAAAATTACTCTCTTTACCTCAGAGTCTAGGCTTACTTAGCACACTAAAAGCTTACATGGTAGATCATTTTCCATAATCCTGGATATGCAGTTGTATTACATTCTAACATTCATTTTCCTTGAGATACATGCTACAAAAACTGAAGAATTTCTGGAGGATAAAAATGTTTATGATAAGACGGTTCTACTCCATGCCCTGGAAATACTTGACTCTGAACTGAAACCAGACTACACACCACCAGATGCTACTCCTGAATATCGCAAACAACTAGCAGAAGGACTATTTTATAAGGTAAAAGTCTTAATTATGTTAAGTTTTTATATCATAGATACTATTGATACTATTTAATATCCAGCACTGCTGACTGAAATTTTGACTACTTTGATATATGGAAAACCAATCTTGACATTTTCTAACCTGTGAAACTCTGTAGTTTGTTCTCAGTATATCTCCAGAAGATGTATCTGAAAGATTCAAGAGTGGAGGCCAGTTACTGAAGAGACCACTTTCTTGTGGAAAGCAAGTATTTGAGGACAATCAGCAGTACTGGCCACTTGGAAAAGCAATGCCTAAATTGGAAGCTCTTGTTCAGTGCTCTGGTAATATATTATGAATAACACATACACAGTGATACCCACATACGTATTCAGTCCACACTGCAATACCCATGTTCTGCAATACTTTCTGTGATTCACAGGTGAAGCAGAATATGTAAATGACATTCCAACAACTTCAAGAGAACTACATGGTGCTTTTGTTGTCACTACTGTGGGAAGTGGTACAATACAAAGCATAGATCCTTCTGAAGCCCTGGTATGGTTGATTTATAATCTCATATATTATTACTAAGTAAATTTCATGAATTATAATGGTACCGCATTGCAGTGAGTTGGAATACATCCATTAGTTCACAAATATAACATTTTAACAGTGAAAATATAGCTACATATTAGTTACTTACAGTTTCTAGATCTGTATCCTGGATCTATTCAGAAATTGATCTAATGGCTGCTGACCAAAGAATAATTATGGTAAGGAATATTAGATAATATGTATAGTTAGTTCTGAAAAGTCAAATGCTTTCACACGAATTGCTGACTAACCCAAATACAAGGGGTGTTCAATAAGCAATGTAATGCTTTTTCTTAGACAGTTTCACTTGAAAAAATTTGGAATTTGTCGTGGGACTTCATGGAGTATTCCCACTTTAGCCCCTATAGTTTCACGAAGTTCCAAGAGAGGGTGGCACCATACGTAGCCTTCAAAATGGCATCTGTAATGGAGATGCATTCCAAGCAAAGAGCCATCACTGAGTTTCTTTTGGCAGAAAACCAGATCATCACTGATGTTCAAAGGTGCTTGCAGAATGTCTATGGAGACCTGACAGTGAAAAAAGCATGGTGAATCAGTGGGTGGGGCATCTGTCATCATCACACTATGACTGCGCAAACCTGTCCGATCTCCCCTGTACTGGCTGGCTGCGCACAGCTGTGACTCCTGCAATGTTGAAATGTGCAGAACTCTCATTCAAGGTGATCAACAAGTCACAATCAAACACATCACTGCTGAACTGTATATCTCTGTTGATAGTGCAGCAAGACTTTGGCTCTAACCTCACCCAGTACACTGGTACCATGTGGATATACAGGCCCGCCCAGTAAGGTAGCATAAGGCCATCACATTAAATGGAGATTGTGTTGAAAAATAGAGGTTTGTTGCTAAGATAATGGGGGATAATAAGCTTCATTGCAATTCTAAACAAAACCAACCTGCTTTAAGGAAAAAAAATGTGCTGCATTACTTATCAAATTTCCCTCATAAGATGACATATCTATCACTTATTTACAAAAGCTACAGTGTAGTTTAGGAAATGGTGAGAAACAAAGTCTGGCACAATTTTATGAAGTGAACTCATATACTACATGGGTTTCATGAGGAAGCTGCATAAAGTGCAGTCATAGGCAACGTTGGAAGTCAGAATCATAAATACTTCTAAATTATTATAATGCTAAAGATTTAAGGTACATCCAAACAACATACTCATAAATTTAGATGGTTTCATTGAAATATCCCCCCATGAACCATGGACCTTGCCATTGGTGGGGAGGCTTGGGTGCCTCAGCGAGACAGATAGCCGTACTGTAGGTGTGACCACAATGAAGGGGTATCTGTTGAGAGACCAGACAAACATGTGGTTCCTGAAGAGGGGCAGCAGCCTTTTCAGTAGTTGCAGGAGCAACAGAGTCTGGATGATTGACTGATCTGGCTTCGTAACACTAACCAAAACGGCCAAGCTGTGCTGGTACTGCGAATGCCTGAAAGCAAGGGGAAACTACAGCTTTAATTTTTCTTGAGGGCATGCAGCTTTACTGTATGGTTAAATGATGATGGCACCCTCTTGGGTAAAATATTCCAGAGGTAAAATAGTCCCCCATTCAGATCTCCAGGTGGGGAATTCTCGGAAGGACGTTGTTATCAGGAGAAAGAAAACTGGCATTCTACGGGTCGGAGCCTGGAATGTGAGATCCCTTAATTAGGCAGGTAGGTTAGAAAATTTAAAAAGGGAAATGGATAGGTTAAAGTTAGATATAGTGGGAATTAGTGAGGTTTGGTCACAGGAGCAACAAGACTTCTGGTCAGGTGAATACAGGGTTATAAATACAAAATAAAATAGGGGTAATGCAGGAGTAGGTTTAATCATGAATAAAAAATAGGAATGTGGGTAAGCTACTACAAACAGCATAGTGAATGCATTATTGAGGCCAAGATAGATATGAAGCCCACACCTACCACATTAGTACAAGTTTATTTGCCAACTAGCTCTGCAGATGATGAAGAGATTGATGAAATGTACAATGAGATAAAAGGAATTATTCAGATACTGAAGGGAGATGAAAATTTAATAGTCATGGGTGACTGGAATTCGATAGTAGGAATAGGAAGAGAAGAAAACATAGTAGGTGAATATGGAATGGGGGTAAGGAATGAAAGAGGAAGCCGCCTGGTAGAATTTTACATGGAGCATTACTTAATCACAGCTAACACTTGGTTCAAGAATCATGAAAGAAGGGTGTATACATGGAAGAAGCCTGGAGATACTGGAAGGTTTCAGATAGATTATATAATGCTAAGACAGAGATTTAGGAACCAGGTTTTAAATTGTAAGACATTTCCAGGGACAGATGTGGACTCTGACCACACTATATTGGTTATAAACTGTAGATTAAAATTGAAGAAACTGCAAAAAGGTGGGAATTTTAAGGAGATGGGACCTGGATAAACTGACAGAACTGGAGATTGTGGAAAGTTTCAGGGAGAGCATTAGGGAACAATTAACAAGAATGGGGGAAAGAAATACAGTAGAAGAAGAATGAAGAATGGGTAGCTTTGAGGGATGAAATAGTGACGGCAGCAGAGGATCAAGTAGGTAAAAAGTTGAGGGCTAATAGAAATCCTTGGGTAAAAGAAGAGATATTGAATTTAATTGATGAAAGGAGAAAATACCAAAATGCAGTAAATGAAGCAGGCAAAAAGGAATAAAAACACATCTCAAAAATAAGATTGATAGGCAGTGCAAAATGGCTAAGCAGGGATGGCCAGAGGAGAAATGTAAGGATGTAGAGGCGTATATCAGTAGGGGTAAGATAGATACTGCCTATAGGAAAATTAAAGAGACCAGAGATCAGATGGCAACCCACATCTAAGCAAAGAAGGGAAAGCAGAAAGGTGGAAGGAGTATATAGAGGGTCTATATAAGGGCAATGTTCTTGAGGAAAATGGAAGAGGATGTAGGTGAAGATGAAATGGGAGATACGATACTGCGTGAAGAGTTTGACGGAGCACTGAAAGACCTAAGTCAAAACAAGGCTCCAGGAGTAGACAACATTCCATTAGAACTACTGATAGCCTTGGGAGAGCCAGCCCTACCATCTGGTGAGGAAGATGTATGAGACAGGCAAAATACAATCAGACTTCAATAAGAATAAATAATTCCAATCCCAAAGAAAGGAGGAGTTGACAGATGTCAAAATTACTGAACTATCAGTTTTATAAGTCACAGCTACAAAATACTAACACGAATTCCTTACAGACGAATGGAAAAACTGGTAGAAGCTCACCTTGGGCAAGATCAGTTTGGATTCTGTAGAAATGTTGGAACACATGAGGCAATACTGACCCATCGACACATCTTAGAAAATAGATTAAGGAAAGGCAAACCTATGTTTCTAGCATTTGTAGACTAAGAGAAATCTTTTGACAGTGCTGACTGGAATAATCTCTTTCAAATTCTGAAGGTGGCAGGGGTCAAATACAGGGAGCGAAAGGCTATTTACAATTTGTACAGAAACCAGATGTCAGTTATAAGAGTTGAGGGTCATGAAAAGGAAGCAGTGGTTGGGAAGGGACTGAGAGTGGGTTGTAGCCTATCCCTGATGTTATTCAATCTGTATATTGAGCAAGCAGTAAAGGAAGCAAAAGAAAAATTCGGAGTAGGAATTAAAATCCATGGAGAAGAAATAAAAACTTTCAGGTTCATCGATGAAATTGTAATTCTGTCAGAGACAGCAAAGGACCTGGAAGAGCAGTTGAATAGACTGGGCAGTGGCTTGAAAGAAGGATGTAAGATGAACATGAACAAAAGCAAAACGAATATAATGGAATATATTCGAATTAAATTGGGTGATGCTGGGGGAATTAGATTAGGAAATGAGACACTTAAAGTAGTAAAGGAGTTTTGCTATTTGGGGAGCAAAATAACTGATGATGGTCAAAGTAGAGAGGATATAAAATGTAGACTGGCAATGGCATGGAAAGCGTTTCTGAAGAAGAGAAATTTGTTAACACCGAGTATAGATTGAAGTGTCAGGAAGTCATTTCTGAAAGTGTGAAGTATGGAGTGTGGCCATGTATGGAAATGAAATGTGGATGATAAATAGTTTGGATAAGAAGAGAATAGAAACTTTCAAAATGTGTTGCTACAGAAGAATGCTGAAGATTAGATGGATAGATAACATAACTAATGAGGAGGTATTGAATAGAATTGGGGAGAGGAGAAATTTGTGGTACAGCTTGACTAGAAGAAGTGATCGCTAGGTAGGACATATCCTGAGGCATCAAAGGATCACCAAGGGCAGCATGGAGAGTAAAAATCATAGGGGGAGACCAAGAGATGAATTCACTAAACAGATTCAGAAGGGTGTAGGTTGCAGTAGGTACTGGGAAATGAAGAAACTTGTACAGGATAGAGTAGCATGGAGAGCTGCATCAAACCAGTCTCTGGACTGAAGACCACAACAACAACACTGAAATACAGACATTTGATTATAATCTTATTATCAGTAGTATTAGTGTTGCTTTTTTGGGCAGATGGAAGAGGTGAAAGGTATTAAGAGTACAATGCTGCCTCCTTCATCTTTGCAGTAAGTGAATTCCTCTTAACCTAGAGACTGAGATTCCCCACCTCCCTTCCTGCTGCCACCACCACCAATCACACCACTACCACCACCACACCACCACCACCACCACCACCACCACCACCACCCCTTTCCAACCTCCACTAACCTTTCCTGTTTTCCTCTCCAAAGAAGGAACATATAATTCTGAAGGCTAGAAATATTGTTTCCTGTTTAAGTGTTTCTTTTGACAGTACTGGAAGTTGTGGTTCTAGAAGGCAAGTCCAGCCAACCTTCTGTTTCTTGTGAAGTTTTTAATTTGAACAAGTGCACCACTTAAGAAATTTTTTGTGCATAACACCAAGGCTCCAAACATTGCATTTGATGTTGTTGCTGAATCTTCAGAATATTCTTCCAGAAGACTTATTCATAAACCCCAAGCAATGTTGGTAACTGTTGGGGGAAGACCCCAAGAGGTCATTGATTGTGATAGTTATCAAAGTATAGATATGGAAAGCAATTCTCTCGAGTGCTGGCAACTGGGCAACAGCACACCTTGTTGAAAAGTGATGAGAGCAGGGTTTTGGATGGGCTGCCAAACATGATGATGCAAGTTAATGGATTTCTTACCTCTCATATTGAGTTGTCCCCTGTGACAGACACATTAGAATGTCTGGTATGAGATTAAATGTGTTTGTGAGTCTAGGCTTATTTTTTTACAAATTAAGTTATAACTTTTGTTAATGGTGCTGCTGCTCATTAAGTGTTTGAAGAGACTAAACATCTAAAGTCATCAGTCTCTTTGTCATCCCCCAGGACAGAATCTATGTACTCCATCTTTCTGCATCTATGTGCAAATGTGAAAATATTTTCAAAACGTTTCCATAACATGCATGTGAAGTGGAATGTGGGTATCATTCCAGAATTTATCTATTAGAATGTGGAAAACCACTTAGAAACCACATACAGGCTGGCCATCTCACAAGTCCTCATTGTTAATATGTGAGGAAGTTTCCATCCAGGTCAGGCTGTCTTCCCAAGTCCCAGAAATGGCTAAGACTGACTGGTGTGGAAATTACCACACTTGTAAGGAACACCGTGAACACACTGCTGTACAAGACCCAGCTTTTTCATTATTAGATCATATGAAGCCCCAAACATTGCATATAATATAGAGCTTCTTAGGAATCCTTCCAATTTTTGGTGATACTTTTTTGACACAGCAATCTGTTTGGACCATCCAATTGTTATTGCTGCATCCACTGATTCAAAGGTATTGATCAAAATATACACCAGTTATGTTGTTCAAAGAACCATTACAGCAAAAAAAAAAAAAAAAAAAAAAAAAAAAAAAAAAAAAAAAAAAAAAAAAGACTTGTCTCTGCTATAAATCTTCTGAAACCAAAACTGAACTGTGTTTGAAGATTCTCTGTAATTTACTGTGGTGGGAGGGCTGGTGACAGCATGTTGCCTGTAGACACAGATCTGAGTGTGCATGCTTCTGGTAATCCAAACGGTCAAAACAACCATTTCATCTTATCTGTTTATGACATCCATATAAAGTAGATACCTTTCTCTTTACCTGCATGTTGATGTTGTCCTTAAATGGCTTTCTATGAAAGATCTTTTGCTTGAAGGGTGGATATTGTATGATTAACAAGCATGAACGTTCGTATTTCATGCTACTTCATCACTGTTGGATCTTGCTGATGATGTGGCTGTTGTTTATTCAAAGACCATTGAGAGAAGCCACATGCAAGTTTTAAGATTTCAACTTTTTCTATATTGTCTTCTATTCTGAAGACAATTTGATCTATGATTTAATGTGTAGATGATTTCTAACAGTTCTATAATTCTACATAGGATCAGAATTCTCTATTTTTCTGAGAGATATTTTATTGATGTTTCATGGAATTTGTTATAGGGACTACATATAAATCTCTTCACAGATAAAAGATTTACTGTTTAAGTTTGCTTGTCAATCTTTTAGCAGTATCTTTGAATGGTATGGCACAGCATCAACAGTATAAGATCTTTTCTTGAAAACTATTACATTACATGGTTCAACATTTTGGTTGTCAATTCTTGTACTCAAGATATATAACTAACAGAATCTGGTAAATGGTTAATTGATTTATATTTTTAATCAGAATCTATTTGTAATGCTCACAGAGACATTCTGAAGATAAATGAGTCTTTATAGCAAAGCATTTCCTGAACAATTTGTTTAAAGTTGCTTGAAAAACTTGTATCCTGTGTGTATACCTGATCTTTATGATTCAGTATGTTGAGGGAAAGTTGATCCTAAAAGATACCTTATCAGGGCTGTGCATTAATTTGTGCATCTGAGACATCATCACAACTGTAAACATAAGTATTTGGTAAAGATCAATATTTACAAATGTTCTTGACACACTCCATAGAGAAGTCATGTATGGCACTTATACTTAGTATACTGTACTGTAGTTGATTTGACTTAAGTTGATCCTTGGTTGCAGTGGGCTTGGCACAACAGCTTTGTGCACTTATGTCAACCAGTAATTTAACACGAATTTGTAAATGTCTATAGCAATGACTCAGTGTTGGCACAGATCTGTATACAGCTATTTTCACTTACAGCTATTTGTTTTTAGCAGTTGAAGGCTAGTAAAATTGCTGCAAGATTTCAGGTGTCTCTTAATGCCTTCTCTTCTATAGTAATGTAAAACATTTTCTACCTGTGCAAATAAATCTTAGATCACTATGCAGATAAATATATGCTGTACTCTAGTAAATTGGCCCTTTGAAATTAGGTTATAACTTCTCCAAACAGAAGGGATTACTGTGCGAAATAGCTACATTACCAATCAGTGGACAAAGTTTAGTTTTTCAGCTATAAAAAAAATCTCTTTCTGAGGTAGTACTGCCTTTACTTGTGATTAATTGACAAACAGTTTACATAACATAACTCATCTGGTATAGATTGATTAACATCTCCAGAACCCAATATCTACACCCCAATAAAATTCACCTGGTTCTTTTGAATACCATCTGCTGCTCTCCTAGTTGTTGACCTCTATCTTTCAGATAGCTCCATATAAACTTTTCTCATAGCAGGCACACAGATCTGTGGCAGTATCTACGTTTTGATAGTTGCCACTTATTCCACATCAAATAGCTCCTAATCTACAGCCTTAGCACTTGTAAATGCTGCATCTGCAATTAGAAGCTGGAGTTGGCTAAATACGCAGATAATCTCGCTGGAGCCTGCACAGACAAATATCTTGCTCTGCTCATCCAGAAACAGAAGATACCATTTCTTCCTGTGACCCCAACTAAAGGTGAACCAGTTACTGGCTGATTCTCCCATCATCACCCAGATATTGAAAGGGAAAAGCAGATAAACAGCAGGATTTTGAATACTTCTCATACAAAATGCTAATTCCCTCTGTACCAACCTTATCATTTTTGCACCATAAGGGGCATTCCTCAGTGGACAACTGAAGTGTGATACCCATCCAGTACCCCAATCCACTGCCTCCTATTGTAATCAAGCCACATGTAGTTTCTGTCCCATAAAAGGTATGACCATGTGTGAAATTAGCCACTTTATATAGCAGCAGTGTTGCAGTTACTTTGTCACAAAGAAATGATATTGTTCTGGACTTCCAGCACATCTGGAAGAAATGCCACCATCTTACAAATACTTGATAGTACTATATTATGAGTGAGTACACTTTCCCAAAAGCTGAGTGACATACAACTATCTAAGAAAGAAATATATCTATACCTGAGACAGAATCAAGAAAGGAATATAAATGAAAAGATAAAAGCTGTAGATAAGACAGAACATTGTGTTGCAAAGCATCCACAGCAAAAATTTGTCCACTTATGCCCAATCTAACTAGTACCTAATTATGTGTGACAAAATAGCTACAAACAAAAACACGCAAAAGATCAGTTTGACACACACTAATATTTACAGACAGTGCAGGTATGTAGACGCTTTGATCTGTAGATAACTTTGTTAAAATGCCAACTAGTTCTAAAAATGCTTAGAGGGTGTCCAGCAAAGTTAGATAAAACATCATGTGTACCAATAAAAATTACTAAATTTATTGGCCCCAAGAAACTGAGACATCCCAAAATAAATAATACACTGACAATGTGGGTATTGGCTCACACAGCATCTTATATAATAGAATGTGCAAAATCTACCCTGGAGAGGAATAAAACATGTCCTAGAAACATAATCTATTAAAGGAGTCCTGTATTCTTGATATGATGAATCAAATAACAGCTGACTCAAACCAGTGTTACAATAGCAAAAGAAAAGAAAGGAAGATATGGATGTACCTGGATCAAAAGGGAGTGTTAACTGGTGTTCTGAATTTTACTTTTTTTATTTGTTGCCTTCTTATACATTTTAAAAAGTTATTATAGCTACTATTCCAAGCCTTAAGCATTTTAATCAGAAAAAGAAAAACCCTCTTGCATGTATTGTTGTTGTTGAGTGGCACACCCCTGTCAGTGTGACGCTTTTCACCACAGGAAGCTGGAACAAAAGTCAGTTAAGACTGAAATGTTCAGAGCACCCAAGTACTATGTTCTTAATCAGTATCAGCCAGTGATCAAAGTGCCAAGTCTACATTATGAAAAAAATTTATAAATGTTAAGGCAAAATTGTTGTGTTTCTTTTTATTGTCCCTCCAACCACTCTTTACTGTATCTATCTTTTCCCATCCCAGCTGACACGTTTTCTTTCTCCCACTTCCATACACTTGGAACCACTCATAAACAGTCAATCTTGCAGCATTTGCAAGGTTGTGTTGATGTGTTTATGTTTTGTTATGAGTATGAGATTATGTGCTTACACTAAAAAATTGGTAGCTTGAAAGTTAATTAAGTCTGTTTACAGCATTACCTTTCCTAATATTTATTTACTTTTATAATGTGAAATACTATATGTTGTTCTTTATGATGTTTCAGAGTCTACCTGGTGTTGTAGCTTATTATGATGCCAAAGATATACCAGGAAACAATGTATTTACTTCAGCAACAGTAGGACTTGTTGGAGATGAAGAGGTTAGTCAATATAAGTTTAAAAAATTTAAAACATAACAAACAAAAAATAATAAACCTACAGTGTTAATGATATTGATATGCTTTTTTCTGCCTCCAGATATTCTGCTCTGGGACAGTAAAATTCAATGGTCAGATTGTTGGTATTATACTTGCTACATCACATAATACTGCTACTCAGGCAGCTGCACTTGTCAAAATTGAGTACACATCTGTCAAGAAACCTATGATTCATTTGAGGGATGCTGCAAAATCAGGTGATCCTAACAGAGTTTTTGTAGCTGCTGAAATGACACCAACAGATACATCAAGTAAGCACTAATATCTGTTTACTTATATTCATTCTAAATATGATATATGCAGTAAGAGGTAACTATATATTTTCATTTTCTTGATGATCAATTACTCTCTAGTTATGGGCTTGTTTTGATGATCAGCCTTGTTTTGGTGATCAGCTATGATATACAGCTTTGGAACTGTAAGGGCTCTGTGTGGACACTGAAGCAAAAATGATCACTGACCAACACAGCCAAGTAGAGTTGTGGAACCTCTGAACTTTGGACAGGCAGTTCACACTGGACAATCTGTCAGATCTGTATTGAGTTTATTTAATATAAAGCCTTGAATCCAGTCACAAAATTGATTCAATACTTGAAAAACTCATATTTTGTATACTAAATGAAAGTGCAGAACTGCACTGAATGTTTTCTGGAAATAAAGGAACACAGTAATAACCTGTACACCATTGTCTCTGTCACACTTGTTCAATATATGTTTTCTTTTATTTGTTATCTGAGTCATCAGTCTTCTAAGTTGTTTGATGCAGTCCATCATGAATATTCCTCTCCTGTGACAACCTCTTCATCTCAAAGTAGCACTTGCAACCTATGTCCCCAATTATTTGCTAAATGTATTGCAATCTCTGTCTTGCTCTACAGTTTTTACGCTCAACAGCTCCCACTAATACCACATGAGTTATTCGGTGATGTCTTAGCAGATGGCCTATCATCCTGTCCATTCTTCTTGTCAGTGTTTTCCACATATTCCTTTACTCTCTGATTCTATGCAGAATCTCCTCATTCCTTACCCTACTAGTCAACCTAATTTCCAACATTCATCTATAGCACCACATCTCAAATGATTTGTTTCTCTTCTGTTCCAGTTTTCCAACAGTCCATGTTTCATTAGCATACAATTCTGTGCTCCAAACATAAATTCTCAGATATTTCTTCCTCAAATTAAGGCCTGTTTTTATACTAGGAGATGTCTCTTGGCCAGGAATCCCCTTTTTGTCAGTGCTAGTCTGATTTTGATGTCCTCCTTGCTCTGTCTGTCATTGATAATTTTGCTGCGTAGGTAGCAAGAATCCTTAACTTCAAGTACTTCATGACCATCAATCCTGATGTTAAGTTTCTCACTATTCTCATTTTTTATATTTCTCATTACTTTCATCTTTCTTTGGTTTACTTTCAATCCATATTCCATACTCTTTAGACTGTTCATTCCATTCAGCAGAGTGTGTAATTCTTCTTCTCTTTCACTGACAGTAGCAATGTCATTAGCAAACCATATCATTGATATCCTTTCACCTTGAATTTTAATTCCACTCCTGAACCTTTCTTTTATTTCCTTCTTTGCTTCTTCACTGTATAGTTTGAACAGCCCTGTCTTACACCCTTTTTAATCCAGGCACTTTGTTCTTGGTCTTCCGTTCTTTTATTATTTGTTCTTGGCTCTTATACGTGTTGTGTATCACCTGTCTCTCCCTATAGTTTACCTCTAATTTGACATTATTGAATGCTTTTTCCTAGTCCATAAATCCTATGAAAGTGTCTTTATTTTTCTTTATCCTTGCTTCCATTATCAACCACAATGTCAGAACTGCCTCTGTGGTATCAATGGTATGGGCCTGTAATTATATACATCTGTCTGACAACCTAATGTAAACTGTTGCTAGAAGGGGAGCACATTTTTTTGTTTGATCTCTGCCAGATCGCACACAGTCCAGATGCCTTTCTACTTTTGAACAAGTTTTTATATGGCATTTTGGCATTTGTATGATGATAAGGAGGAACTGTAGTATGATCTTCACAGTAAAACAATTTTGGAAGATGTATTTCAGTATTTTGGTGTCCTGTCATCTTCTGTTTCATACCCAATATGGTCCCTAAGCAACTAAACAGGTGATTTCCAATTTATGTAAGACCAAACTTCTAAGGATTTTTCTCTCAGATTGCTTGGCAAAACTGTGTTTCCAAAATCATTGAAAACTTTCTGTATTGCTCTGCTTACACTCATTTAGGCTTTGTTTAGCCTTTGTTTTTTAACTGGGTTTTGACTTCAGTTAATTCTGTGATGAAGCTCCTTTTACTTTTTAGCAACTTTCCAAAATGTCTACTCAATAATGGTGAGTCTTTCCTGCCCCTCACAGCCTTTCTCAGCATATACAAGGCTAGAGTCTATTAAATAATGCTTCTGATTTTATCAATTTGTGCTCCACACCCACATCCTCAGAGCTGAATATGTGATGTTCATTATTTAGATAAACTAAAATTGGTAAAGTGTAAATATATTTTTCAAGCTTTTGTAACATTCTTTGAAATAACTCTAATCATTAATGCAGTAACAGCCTTATAACCACAGATGCTCTCCTCTATATTAAGTGATGAAAAATTTTGGGTCTGTTAGGTACCAGGAAATTAAAGACACACCACTCACAAGTTGATTCACTCTCTGTTAAAAGTAATTTTCATATTAATGCTTCCATAAAAATTTTATATGAAACCCTAATGCCAATTTTACTTTCATGACTCTCATTATATAGCTGGCAAAGTATCACAATATTCTCAAAGTTTTCTGGGATGTCATCTCCCACCATGGCTCATGAGGTACATGTTCTGGAAAAGCATCACATTACGATGTCTGACTCACCTTTGATGCTTACCTTCTGTTACGAAAATAGCTACTTTATTTGTGTACTGTACATGTTTGACCTACCTACGGGCACTATACTATTCCCCACCCAATTGCAGAGATCAAAAATTACGTTTATTATCAATGCTGAATTGTCTGAGCCTTAGTTTTATACATTCCACTTGGCTCCCAAACAGAGGACCATGATCAATTCTGGGTATGGTGGCACAAATACTGAATTGTGTTTCAGTCACATGTGCAAGGCTAACTGCCTTCACCAGTTCAGAAACAAGGTAGCAATTGTCTTTTGTGCCAATCTGCCAATTTGCAGCTAGTTGCACTCACCGTATTCATTGATACAATCTCCTCCAAGTCTCAGACGAGATCTCCTGGATAGCATAGTGAATGAATATGCGCTCCCTCCCAGCCGGTGTACTATTTCACTGAGGGGACTCCATTATCTGCCTTAGGTGGAGCTCCCAGTGATTAACTTATCCACCCTCTGTACTTGTGTGGACCAGGGAGGAAAATTAACCACCAGTTCAACAGAATGGCTCAAATGTGTTATCAACACTGGACTGCATCTCACACCTGTTGCCAAGGCAACCACATAGCTAGTTTCCATATTTAAATTCTACACAGAGTTACACAATCTCACAACTGTTTGTCCACTATGTAAAAGTACATAAAACCATGAAAAGAAAGGTGCTAAGCAAAGCAGTTAGAGACCTATTGTGAAAATACTAGCAGTTGCAACAATAAATCTACACTACGTAAATATGGTACACATAGTCTGCACTACTTAAATATGGTACACATAAAGTATAAACAAGAAAAATAAAAATTAGCACTAAAATATACACTACATTGTCAACTCACATAAAGCTAATGATCTCAAAAGGAACAAACTATTACAACAACATTAATAACACTACTGAAAACAGATAAAGTACTCAAAATTGGAATGAATGAAGCCAAATAAAAAATGATATAGACGTATGTCCATTCTGCCATCTATCAAAATAATTTGTCTGTAAAATTCTGTGTTTGTGTACAAGTGATATTTAAAGCTAACCAAATTCAATGACTAAGTAAGCATTAATTGCTTAAAAATCATTATCATATATTAGGCAATTACTATGAGTAGATTCAAAAGAACCATAACAAGCTAAACATTAACTCAAAACTGTATGTGAGAGTCCTATTTTACAAAATAGAAGTTATTCTATTGTCATACACTATGTGATCAAAAGTATCCCACCACCTGGCTGAAAATGACTTACAAGTTTGTGGTGCCCTCCATCGATTAAATATGAAATTCAATATGGTATTGGCCCACGTTTACCCTTCATGACAACTTCCACTCTTGCAGGCATATGTTCAATCGGGTGCTAGGTTTCTTGGGGAATGGCAACCCATTCTTCGGAGAGTGCTGCACTGAGGTGAGGTTTTGATGTCAGTTGGTGAGGCCTGGCATGAAGTCAGTGTTCGAAAACATTGCAAAGGTGTTCTATAGGATTCTGTGCAGGCCACTCCATTACAGGGATGTTATTGTCATGTAACCACTCCGCCACAGTCCGTGCATTATGAACAAGTGCTCAGTCATGTTGAAAGATGCAATCGCCATCCCAAATTGCTCTTGAACAGTGGGAAGCAAGAAGGTTCTTAAAATATCAATGTAGGCCTGTGCTGTGATAGTGTCATGCAAAACAAGAAGGGGTGCAAGCTCCATCCATAGAAAACACGATCACACCATAACACCACCACGTTCAAATTTTATTGTCGGCTCTACACACGCTGGCAGATGATGTTCACCAGGTTTTTGCCATACCCACACCCTGCCATCGGATTGCCACATTGTGTTCTGTGATTCAACACTCCACACAACATTTTTCCACTGTTCAATAGTCCAATATTTATGCTCCTTACACCAAGCGAGGCTTCGTTTGGCATTTACCGGCATGATGTGTGGCTAATGAGCAGCTGTCCAATCATGAAATACAAGTTTTCTCACCTCCCACCTAACTGTCATAGTACTTGCAGTGGATCCTGATGCAGTTTAGAATTCCTGCATGATGATCTGGATAAATGTCTGCTTATTACACATTGTGACCCTCTTCAACTGTCGGCAGTCTCTGTGAGTCAACAGATCAACACTGTCAGTGCAGGTCGGTCAGTACACTTTTGTGCTGTATGTGTCCCTTCACATTTCCATTTCACTATCACATTGGGAACAGTGGACCTATTGATGGAGTGTGGAAATCTCGAGTACAGATGTATGACACAAGTGACACCCAATTACCTGACCACGTTCGAAGTCCGTGAGTTCTGTGGAGCAACCCATTCTGCTCTCTCATGATGTCTAATGACTACTGATGTCGCTTATATGGATTACCTGGCTGTAGGTCACAGCACACTGCACCTAATAAGGGAAAAACGTACGTTTTTGGGGGTGTCCAGTTGCTTTTGATAACATAGTGTATATTCTTCCCATATTCTTCAACAAAGCAGAAATGCAGAGTTCCAATGAAGTGATTAAAACACAGTGAAATGTAACAGTATGCACACTTGACAAAGGTAACATATGGTCAACCTACATAACACAGTGTAATCTACCCCTCCCCTCTTTGTTGTCACAACTGTCTTTATGATTAAGTCTTTTCATAAGATTTGAGAGGAGGAAGATTTACAATAAACAGCTAACTTATCTTCTTTTCTCATGCAGTAGGCTTCAGTTCTTCATGTCAAAGGGTCTGATTCTTGAAGCTGAAATTTTCACATTTTAGGTTCTCATGTTCCAATTGACGTAAATAGTTTTGAGGAATAATTGTGCAGACTTTTTCTTTTCTGATGTTTGTCTGTGTCATGTTTTACTATATGACACTGTCTTTTGAGTTTTCACATTAACAAAGCCAAAATTACATTGTTCATCAAAAATACAAAAACAATTCTGATCACATCAGAGGTACGCCCACTACTACCTCCTCACGCTGTGGCGATAACACTGTTCCAGAGGGCTTAGAATTTTTCTTGACAAATGAATTTATACTGGTTTATACTATTATTTTATAAATGAATTCAGAAATAAACGTAATAAACAGTACCAGATTGTATAATTAATAACAGAAATTTTAAGTGTACCAAATATTTCATACTTTCAAATGTTTCTAAGAAAATAATTTCGACTGTACATTCAGAGCTAGTACTTATCGATTGTAACAATTAAAATAGCTTAATTCTGTTCCATAGATTTTAGCTTGAAATATAAAATATTGTGTATAAAATTATATGAAATTTTGCAGAAAAACAGCTGAGGTAACAGGCCTACTGACCTGTCTAAAATTCCAAAAATATTTCTGGCATTGACTTCTTCTGCTGAGGAAAAGTAATGCTAGAGGAGGACGTCCCTTTACAACAACCTCCCCCCTCCTCATAAAATAAAATATGGAAATAATGTGTTTACAATGTTTTATGATCTACCAGTTTACCAAACAGTGTACAAAACGAGGCCAAGAGATAGAATACTGGTGTATAGAAGTGTCTGATACATAACATATTACAGAAAACATAAAAAGATATTTACTATACAAGGTATAATTTATAAACATATGAGGATATGGAATTCAGATTTTCAGATCTGTGGGACAGTCTGTCCAAGACAACTGCTACAAAGTGAGAACTACAACATTACAACACTAAACTATAGAGATAAGTGCTGAGACACTGTAAATTACTGGGATTACAAATTAGAACTTAGCATCTATAAAGTCACTCCTTCAAAATCTTCAAAAGAGAAGAAAAAAATTCATAGCCTAAGTGTACGACGAGTGAGCTAACTTGAAAAACTCACAATGACAGGTACAGACCAGAAGAATATACTCAATCATGAGTAGATATATAGCACAAAATCAATCAACCACATATATCAGAGTATGCAAGGATATGTTGACTCATGAAAGGACAAAATAATGAAAAAATATTAGGGTCTCAGTTTACGATGTGGGGACCAACCCAAGAATCCAAACCACACTGGGTACACACCAGCAAAAAATGTTTCTACACAAAACACTGAATGAAGTTCACAATACTACATCAACAATTTCAATCATATGTAAAGAGTAATAATAGGAAGTACCTAGCCTCAATCAATAGTTGCATGCTCTCCTTGAATATTCACCCACAGTCGTGATGACCAGGGATACCCTAAACAGAGTTAAGCATGAGTTTGCCCACAACTCAGTTTCCAATAAGATACAATAATGCAGTACTCAGGATAAATACAGGTAATCAGAGTTATAAATAACTTTGAGTGATGACATAGTTGAGTAGCTTGAGGACCAAAATCAGTGTGTGGAATCAGAAATACATACATCTTGTTATACTGTCTATACTTTTAAACATCTCCCACACTATTTGCTAATTGTTCATACAAACTAACATATGTATGTGGAGGCCTATAAGATTAATTTACAATATATAAAAAATATATACTAATTTAAAGTTATAATTGTATTGGTAAGTTAATTCTCCCACATGAACAAACATACATTTATTTGGGATAACACTGTCCATATCAGTGATGACGTTTGTAAACAAATAGTTCCATGAATTCTCCATGTAGGATAATTTCTTGGCTAACAATTTACAAATCTCAGTTACAACACTGATGTGGTTGACAGATACTTGAGTACATTAGCCAGCACCTATGATCTCTTGTAGGTTGTCTGGACTAGTATGGTTGCAGTCGTACATTAGTGTGGGAGTGGATCCTTCCACATCTTTCAGTTTTTTCCCTAGATTTATCCTCACATGGCCCAACAGATAGGTAATTTCCTGTCTAGCTTTCAAATTAAATCCTGCAACTTTGTTTTGTGTACTAATAGTATGCTATTAAATGCATCCTTCACATCACACGGCGTATGCTCTGCCTGTTTATATTGAAAAAAAAACAAGCTCACAGGGCTTACGTCAGACTGGATTAAAAAGTGTTCACATATGATACTTTAATAAACAGAGCTGAATGCAATGGAAAAAATGAACTACTAAAGTGACACACACAGATATACTAAGAAACTATTCCTAGTTTTTACAGTACAAGATATGAAAATTTATTACTAGATATTTAATAGCATTGTCCTGTTTCATAATTGTAAAAGGTTCTACTCATTTAGTATCATGGCATAAATTTATCAGATTCTTAAGCACAGATTTATTACAAAACATAATTATATGGTTGTATGAGCCTGCAAAAATAGTGTATAGTTTCTTCCAGACAAGAGATCATTATGCATCCATGTTCAAAGGTCTTGTCTTCTATACTAAAAGTTAACAGTACTAGAGATTTTAACAATTTTCTTTGCTTACCAGCAGCTTCTCTTATCTTTACACATACAATGGACATTTCCACAAAATTCTTACTATACTTGATCCGGCCTCTAAATTGTTCAGATATACTACAAATTGGGGTACCTGTATCAATCAAACAGTTCCCTTCCCAATGATCAATCTTAATTTTAATATAAGGACACCCAAAATCTGAAATATTTTCTCTGTTGTCAGATACTTCATGCAAAAGATCACTTTCAATTTCATCCAATACTACATCCACGCTGTCTTCACGGGATTTTATCAACTTTACTGGTTTAATAGCATTACTTTGGTTACTCATGTTGTCAGTAAACATTGAACACAATGAATGTATTCCATGGCACAACTAACATCACTTCAAAGCACCACAACACTGTCAAAAATTACACTTCCTGCTTAGATCTTCTTTCACTTCATTCCACCAATTGGGATACAAATTATGATTAACCACAACTAACTTATTTCAGAATGCACATTTATCTATGTTATCATCGATCTTATCCCAAACAAACTTCAGACAGTTTTATCCTTTATTTCTATGCTCACAGGTAACTCACCTCTACTGTTTCAATCAATACTACGGTGACATTAATGAACAACTGTTTTGACTGGACTGGTATTCCTTGACTCTGACTTACAGCTTTGTATACATCACTTACCTTACCTATATTGTAAACATCACTTACAAATAACTCTGAAACTTCATTATTCTTAAACTCCACAAGTACCCAATACTCATGATCATCATATTCCTCCAAAATTACTTCATCAACAACATCACTAACAATACAAGTCTCATTGCTGTCAAAGTTACTTACCTCACCTATATTCATTTGCAATAAGTCACCAGTCTCAGACATACCAATCTCAGTTACTTCACAGCTCTCATTCACATCGACATCAAAAATACCACCTAGTTCAGATTCAATACAGTCATCACCTGTTTTACATGCATCAGCAACACTGTTTTCTGACTGAGAGAAGGAATCATTTGTTCATACTATATCAAAATTCTCATTACTCTCATATTCTGGATTGTGATTAGCATCTATATTCCCATGATTAAATGTAGTATCCAAAAACTTGATCAAAACATAAATGAGGAATCTGTTCAATTTCAGACACATGTGCCATATCATTAACACTATTATTGTTGTCTAATTGCATGTGTAACTTGGGGGTCCTGTGCTAGTTGACCTTCTTTAAGACAAACTGACATTTCCCAATTACTTACTTCTGTGATTGTTTCTTTTGTTAAATTGCCCATGGTTATCCCCATTACTCCTATTCTGCTGCTGTTCAAAATTTCTGTCTCTATCAACATTTTGACCCTGATGGAAGTTACCATTATCTCTGTTTCTGTAATTACTCCCATTGTGATTCCTATCATTCTGATTATTATGGTACATATTTCTTTCTACTGCCCTATCCAGCCTGTCAACATATCATATAATTGTTCAAGATAATCATCAGGTCTGTGTATTAAATCCCACTGCCATCTTTCTGGTAACCTCCTTATAAGTTCATCTAACAAGGTCATTTTGTCAAATGGTTTCTCAAGGTATGGTAATTTTTTAAGCTGATTCTTACAAAACTCTTTCAAAGTACCATCAAGTTACTGTAATTAGGAACATTCAAAAATTCCCTTTTGAGTCTCCCCTGTTCAGCTACCAAGCAAAATTTATTTAAAAAAGTTTTCTCAGAACTTTGATATGTTCCTCATTGACTTAAATTTATATTTACTGATAACAGAGCTTCACCTTCTAAGACATCTTTTGACACAAATCTGTCTCTATAGTGGTGCAGAAAATCCGCTGGATGTAAATTGTTTGATGGGAAACTTTTGATAGGAGTGTTGGACCACACAATACCATTGTTTGCACCCAGACCTTGGTTCACATAAATTTCCTGAACTGCTGAAATTTTTTGATCTAAAACAGTTACATTAGTTTGCATATTGTTTTCAACATTTAAATTTTTTTGGTTTAAACTGACAATATTTTGTTCAATTTTTTCTGCTATGGCCTTCTTTTCAACACTGACATCCTCAATATTCTTTGACTGTTTCACTGACTCAACTGCCAGCTCATTTTACAAAACAATAAATCTATTTTCTAAAACATCAACTTTTTCATTCATATTTTTAACCCCCCTGCAACCCATTTTTTAGCTCTGTAACTTGATTACTAAGATGGCCCATTTGATCTTGAACTTTGTCTGATTTATTGTTGTTATCTGTCTTCATTTCCTCTATTTTTCCCAAAATTAACTGCAAAATCTCAGTTTTTACAGTTTCTTTGCTGACTATGATTTCATTCAGCTCAGGCATGTCCTGAGTGGATCCTACAGATTTCACTTCTGCCTTACTCTTACCCTTGTCCCTATTCATTTTGTTAACAAGGACACAAATCCACAAACAAATTAACTTCACAAAAATTTAGGCTCCCCCCCCAACCCCCTCCCCCCCCCTCCTCATAGTTGTAAAGTCCTCCTTCATTCAATCTGGTTGGTCATTATTGATAGTACATCATCAGTGTTGATATGATTTACTTTGCTGGCCAGCCCTCAGTTTTCTTACTTCATATGATCGGATACCCATTCATACATAAACTGCAAATGACATAAAATCGCCCTCCCTCTGCACCAGACAAAACTCCATTATTAGTCAATTGGTCACAGATGATGCCTACACTTGTAATTTATCCCTCCTTCCTTTGTTGTTGCAACTATCTTTATGGTTAAGTCTTTTCATAAGATTTGATAGGAGTAAGATTTACAATCAACCTTTTACTTATCATCTTTTCTCATGCAGTTGAGTCCAGTTCTTCGTATTGAAGGGTCTGATTCTTGAATCTGAAATTTTCACATTTTACGTTATCATGTTCCAGTTGATGTAAACAATTCTGAAGAATGCGTGTGCAGATATATATATATTTTTTTTATGGTTATTTGTGTCACATTTTACTATATGACACTGTCTTTTGAACTTTCACATTAACAAAGCCAAAATTACATTGTTTGTCTAAAATACAAAAACATGTCTGATCATATCATAGGCATGCCCACTACAACCTCCTCACACTGTGGTAATAACAATATTCCAAATGGTTTACAATTTTTCTTGACAAATGAGTTTATAGTAGTTTATACTATTTTTTATAAATGAATCCAGAAATAACCGTAACAAGCTGTACCACATTGCATAATTAATAATAGAAATTTGAAGTGTGCCAAATATTTTTTAATTTAAAATGTTTCTAAAAAAATAATGTTATCTGTACATTCAGAGCATGTACATATTGATTGTAACCTCAAAAATAATATAATTCCTTTTCATAGATTTTAGCTTGAAATGTAACATATTGTGTATAAAATTATATAAAAATTTTCAGAAAAATAGCTGTGATAATATTGACCTATCTAAAATTCTAGAAATATTCCTGGCATTGACTACTCCAGTTGATGAATAGTAAAACTGCTGGAGGATGTCCTGTTGCAACAGCAATTGTCCAGTATCCAAAGCCATAGCGATCACATTATCCAAAGCCTTACCACAAACTGTCCCATTCTGTCATGTTTTAATCACCTCACTGAAACTTTGCATTTGAAATTTTGTGGCAAGTGAGGCAATAGAAACAACAATATTGCCTTTTTTGTAAATAAAACTCTGTGAGTGCTGCCTGTGTTAACATAAATATTTTTTCAAGCAAATATTTAGTTTTTCTGCCAAATAATACCATCTGTATGACTTTTGACTCTGTTAGCCATAATTGCCTGTCACACAGTATTGTTTCTTCAGTGACTTATTATTCTGTAGTGCCTAGATTTGTTGAACTTCAAACATTGATTGTGCCCAGATGCAATGTTTTATTAGTAAATGACTTTCATGGGGGTAGAATGGACACACATCATTCACATTTTAATATAATTGTTATTCGGTTTTTCTTTCAAGCTGTGGTGTTTAATTTGTCAGAAGCATGAAACAGAATTATTACACTAAACAATGTCTGTGGGCTCAGTACTACTAGTGCCATGGTAGGTTTCTCTCTGCTCTACAACTCATTCACTACTCAGCACCACCAGATGTCCATGTGTTAAATATTCAAAATTATAAGTAAACAAGTAATGCAAATATACAACTGGACTTTGTTTCATAGACAGCATTACCATCAATGATGCATCTGATTACAGTGTTGTGAACTACTCTATGAGTAAAATCGTTCTGAACTGTAAGTCAAATACATGCACACATCTGCCCACCCACCAACACACCCATATACAAAGACAAAAACGAAATAGGAAGAGAGGAAGGAAGTGTCAGAAAAGAAGATATACACTGTAGTTTTCATCTGTTATCTAGATGTAAGACGAGGGAAAAGGGATTTTGAGATTTAAATTATAGTTGTGCCTAAATGAATTACTAACTTCATTAGGTGATCTAAATGATTAATGGAAAATCTCATATAAAGATGTGAAACAAATACTAACAAAGAGATAGAGGGGCTGGCCAGTACATACCTCAGCTCAGTACAGCTGATAGATACACAAAAAACAGACCCAAAAATTTACGTTCCTAGCTTTCGGAACAAATGTTCCTTCATCAGGGAGGAGAGAGAGGAAAGAAAGGGGAGAAAGGAAAGTGGATTCAGTTACTCATAACCCAGGTCATCAAGCAACAGGGAAAGGAAAACAGGGAGGGTAGCAAGGATGGAGGCATGGTTGTCAGAGGGAAGCCAAAGATATTCTACTGTAAGTACTGTACCAGCTTCAAACCTAAGAGGATGCATACAAAAGTAAAGAGGTATACAGTATAAAGATAAACACAACTACGTAGGATGAAAAGATGTGTGAATGGCTAAAGAGGAAAGGGAAAGAGGAGAAGACTGAAGAGTAAATGGGAGTGAGGTTGTTTAACGTAGGTTCAGTCCAGGGGGATGGCGGAATGAAAGGATGTGTTGGAGTGCAAGTTCCCATCTCCGCAGTTCAGAGGGACTGGTGTTGGGTGGGAGAAGCCAAATGGTACATACGGTGTAGCAGGTTCCTAGGTCCCTAGAATTATGCTGGAGGGCATGCTCCGCTACTGGGTATTGGACATCTCCTAGGCGGACAGTTCGTCTGTGTCCGTTCATGCGCTCAGCCAGTTTAGTTGTTGTCATACCGATGTAAAAGGCTGTGCCGTGCAGGCATTTCAGCTGATAAATGACATGTGTAGTTTCACACGTGGCCCTGCCTTGAATTGTGTGTGTTTTACCTGCCCCATGCATCCCCCCATAACTAACTTCATTCTATGATAACAACTATAAGATAAAGAAATGTAATAAAAGAAAACCATTGCCTATGCTTGAAGCACATTGATACCAGAATCTTGGGACCAGTGACGTGGCGTGGTTTTAAAGGTTGGGGAGACTCTACATTTATTATAGGGAGACAAAATAGTACATTAAACAATAATTTAAACAAATGAAACAAAATGCATCAAATAAAACAACAAAAACTACAACAACAACTACTACTACTACTACTACTACTACTACTACTACCACTACCAGTAATAATAATAATAATAATAATAATAATAACTAATTTGTTCAAGAAACGATGACACATTTGTAGAACTCCAGCAGCAAGAGAAGAAGAACTTATATTTTCTTGTACACAAGTGCAATGCGCCTGTCTTTACTTTCCACGTAGAAGTCTATAGCTCGGTCTGCAAAGATCTGATCATTGGATAGCTCTCCAAGTAGTGTCTTTTCTATTCATAACATGCTCAAACACGACAGCCGGGTGTTGGACATGGAATTTCTTAAATAATTCTTCACTTGTTTAAGAATACTCATGCTTCGTTCACTGCTTGCTGTAGTTGCAGGTAGGGTCAAAACCAAAAGCAGGAACTTTGTTGTTTCTTCATAAACAGAGTCTAAATCATTATTGACAATGTTCTTTAAGAGGATTCTTGGAGATAAGTGTTTTTTCTCATCAGCACACATGTTACACTGTTCATTTTCAAGTTGTTCTTGTTTAAAAAAAGGGTACTGTTCTAATAACTGATGCAGTTTCAACTTTGGGAATTCTTTTTGATAGTTCGGGAAACACTTTTCATTCAAAAGTTCAACAAAATGAATTTGGGGAATGTCTTGAAATCTTCTTTGTATCTGAACAATTTGCAAATCCAGTATCTCTTAAGTTAGTGCCTTGAGAGATGTCTTTTGATTGTTACAGAATGATAAGTTGCCATTCAAACACAAGCTGCATTTAATACATTCATGAATGAATGTTTCCGTTCTTAACTGTCGTAAGTTTCTCAAAACAGTTCTCATTTCATCGTGGCAGGTAGCTATAATGACAGATTTTGACTGAAGAACATTAAAGAAATGATCAACATAAACAAAGTACCCTCAGTAGAAACGAAGCAAGTAAACAAAGGTAGGATCATCCGTCCGCCGTTTCATTCCCACAGCAAAGCTCAAAGATTCTGGTCCCACTGAGAGTCTGAACCATCAATTATGTAATTAAAAACACTATATAGCTCTGGGAAATGACTAGATATTGTTGAAACTGCCCTGGAACGAAAGTTTCAGCGAGTGTTGCTTGCATGTGGCAGTTTAAATCCTTCCTCAGTTAGCAATACAGTTCATTTTGATGATTTGCTGAAAAACAAATGGAATGCAGTGAGATCACTTACAAACATTCGAACTTGTCGTATGATTTTGGAAGCATCTAACAGTAACAAATTCAGTTGGTGTGCATAACAATGCGTAAACACCGCACAGGGACAGAACTGCTTCACCAATTGTTGTAGTCCTCTTTCTCTGCCCGCCATTACTGAAGCGCTATCATATGTTTGACTAACCACTTTTCTTTCCACATTCCATTCTTTCAACACTGCATGAATAATTTTTGACAAACCTTCAGCAGTTTTATCTCCAGAAACATCGTAAGATCCAACAAATCTTTCCTCAATTTTGTCTGCAACACAGTATTTGAATGCTATACTCATTTGACTCTTGCATGACATGTCTAATGTTTCATCAGCCTGAATTGAAATGAAATTGCAGTTCTGAATTTCAGATTTTACTTTCTCATTGACTGCCAGCGTTATCATTCTATTACATCATTCTGTATATCTGGAGAAGTCCCTTTAAAGGAACTTGAAGATGATGACAGATGGTCTCGGATTAACTGCTCTCCTTGAGCTAGTAAATCTAACAATTCCAGATAGTTACCTTTGAAACTGGAGGATTTCTCTTCTCAACGGCCGCGAAAGGCTAGTCCTTGTTTACAAAGTAATACAATTGCCTGAGTAAGATGAACCAATACTGTCCTCTTGCATGCAACTTGTTTGTTGTATTTTGTTGCTGTCAGATAAGCGGCTTCAGAAAGAGTGTGCTCAATTCTACTTTTGCCCAATAACTGAAATGATTCATTGTTCTGCAGGTGACGTTTTGATATCTGATGCTTCGGTGCTTTCCTGTCAAAGTTCTTCATTGTATAAATGCCCTCATTGCACCATTCCTTTTCACCACCAAACAGAAGACATATATAACAATATAATCTTTTATTAACTGCATTCACAGTCATCCAAGTATATTTTTCGTACCAGGCTGTCTGAAAAGTGCATTTTTGTTTGGCTTCACTTAAAACTACACTGAGTATAGGAGTAGGTCGTTTATCCTTCAATTCGCACTTTTTTTCATACGGTACATTGATGTAGAAAAAGGGGTCTTTAATAAAAATTCTACAAGATGTTCAGTTGCTGGCTCACTCATGGTGGCGACACAATGAAATATGCACTAAAATCACACAAGAATGACTATGAACACAAACCACATGACTGTTCACTTCCGTGTTAATAGCCAGCATAGAAGCGGCAGAGACTAGTCTCGATACCTGCTAGCAAGTGCAGCGCACCGGCTTCGTGGAAGAGGGAAAGTGGTGGGGAGCCGAGAAAGCCACCAACACACCCAGGTAAGGGAAAGGAGGCAGAGACTAAGAGCAGTCGAGTCTCAAGCAGGCAGATACACCAATACTCAGGGTGTGGTGCGGGCTACAAAACTGATGTCTTTGCGCATTTAGAGCTCTTAGCAGAAAGTTTTTTATATTTTTGTTGTGAATTACTATTGCATATTTTTTCAAAAGGAAAACACGGGAGACTAAGTCTCAAAGTCTCCCCTCACGTTACGCCACTGCTTGGGACCAAAATACTAAGCCTCCTTACCTTCAAAGTTTATCAAAACTAGTTTTCAATTAGGGTTCAAATCATGCACATGCAGTTAAGAAGTGTTTTATGTCTTACGTTTACTAACATAATATGGTTTTCAGTGGAATTCTATATTTTATAATGTACAAGAAAATGTGTTGGACAAACAGTTGTTGTGCAAACATAGGTAATAACTCTTGATTAATTGAAAAAGCAACCGATTTCCCAAAGTCAATAAAAAAATGGATGCATGTACTAGAAATGAGTTTCATTTCAGTACTAGCTTCCACTCAGAAGCTGCAAAATTTGTCCAGGCCTTGACCTTACTGAAGTAATGTCCTCAGTATTTTAATGTCAGTCTCTGTCAAACAATACAGCCACTGAATTATATAAAGAGGGTAGCAGCTACTATATTTTATGATAATTCTTATACTGCACAGGGACACTAGCTTTTTATCTCAGCATACATAGTTAGTGCAGTATTTATTTGATCAAAAGTAAAAGAATCATATCTTAATTACCCAAGTGTTTTGTGCAGAGCTTTCATGACCAGTGGGTATTATCATAACTGAGCAACTGGGTTTCTGCCACAGATATACCACATGGTGTTTAAGAATTGTACTCCCACATTCTTACTGTTTTTCCTATATAAAGTGAGTCTGCTTTGTCACCACATTGTACTGATTAACTTGATCTTACTTGTGAACAATTATATGGTTTGATTGTTCAATCATCATATCATAATTGACAGCATTATTTGGGCACTGTTTGTTGAGTTATAATGATTTATTATGTGTCTATATCTATATTTTACGTCAAGTGTCAGTAGTTGAGAATCTTGAGTTCAATACAATTTAAGGAACAGCAAACAGTGATGAGCACTGGTTTAGTGCAGTTGTCAGTGATAAAAAGGTTAATCTTAATCACCTGTTGCTTAGTATTCTTGGAGGTGTATGTCTCAGTAATGATTGCATTCAGATGAATAGATATACATAATTCATTAACTTAGGAATATCACTTTATGAAATAATTATTGTTGGTGCCATCACACTTGCTCTCTTCTTTGTAACCACAGGGTTTTAATATTCTTCTTTTTCAGAGATTTTATTATTCATACTCTTTCTTAAAGATTGTTAACAGTTAAGCCAAGCTCAGGCAACTGCCAGAGTGTATATCATTCTGGTTTCAGAGAAGAAGAATACAAAGCATACAATTAAAGGCAGCTTTCATGTTGGAAGTCAGTACCATTTCTCCATGGAAACACAAACTGCATTATGTATACCAACAGAAGATGGAATTGATGTGTATGCACCTACACAATGGCCAAATCTGACACAAGTTGCAATATCAGAAGCCTTGAAAATTCCACAGCACAGGTAAATTAACTAACACAAATAAAATTTTTACATAACGTATAAGAAATACACTGATACTTCCACCATTGTGCAAATGAAATAGATTTTAGTATCTGCAGTGTTAACTTTTAAATTCATATGGTGTTTAATCATTAGCTTAGTCATATCAGTGATGCACTGTCTCAGATAAGAGTCAAAAATACTACAGTCCAATGCAATTCATTTTCTGGTTTTGTAGGAAAATGTGTGTTACATTCCTGTATGTTTATATTAGAATACAAATATTACACAGGGTAAGGTCTGAACTAAATTATAATTTATTTTCCTTTTCTTGTGCTTGTATGGAGCAATGAGATAAAATAATGATCCCCTTTAAGGGAACATGCAGAACTTCATATACAGTGACAACACTGGAGATGATTCTTTTTAAGTTAACAATTGCATAAATTTTCAATATGAATTTTTATTACTAATTACACCTCTTTGTTGTTAATATAAACACATGATTTCTGTAGCATGAGTACCTTTCATTTATCTGAAGTCATTTGGCAGAGACATCAAAATACAAAATCAGAATGGCTGAATTAAATTTCATCACAGTTCATTTTGGATAAGAGATATAGTAACCATTTCCCTTACAAACATTTGATGTAGTTCACTTATCTTATTAATTCTGTGTTATTAGCGTAATTATTTTTATAAACAATTTATAATCGAATAAAATTCTAAAGATTTATTCATATGAACTTCCCAGACACCCTGTTGACAGATCTGTACTTTAACTTAAAACTATCTACTGGTGCTGGAAAAGAATTAAAATAGTGTTCTTGGACAACATAAATTGCATTTTTTTGTTCAGTATTACACTCAAACATTTGTCTCCCAAATGTTTCATGATAAATAGACACTTCCAGTAATTTCATCTACACAATTATTATCTTGCTTTTATCTTAATTCTGACATTATGTATTTGTTATTGCCATTGAACATGGTATTGTGATACAGATGCCTGAAGCAGTGGGAATGAGACTGTTATGCTAATTTCCAAAGGTTTTCAGCAGGGGAAATGGTTTCCAGCAGGGGAAAAACATCATAGATGCAGTGAACTGTTTCATTGAGAAAATAAGTACATCATTAGACAACAGAAATAAGGTGACAGGAATGTTCTACAACCTCACAGAGGCTTTTGATTCTGAAAACCATACATTGTTTGTTTATAAACTTGAGATGTATGGTATTAGCAGCTGTGCCCTACAGTGGCTTAAATCATACTTATCAAACAGAAAGCAAAGAGTTAGCATTTCTTTAAATGGCATATATTATTTTTCTGACTGGAAAAAAATATCTCGGGGGTGTTTCACAAGGCTCCACATTAGGCCCAGTCCTATTTATCTTCTATGTTAATGACTTACCATTAAATATCAGCTCCTCATCAGTTCTGTTCAGAGATGACACTTCTTAGTTGAAGATCAGGATTCAGAAAAAATTCCCTAATCTGTGATCCGAGCCCTCAGTACCTTAGAAACTCGGTTTTAGCTAAATTGATTGGATCTAAACATATCCAAACCTCACGTGCAATTCAAGACCAAACAGTCAAAATGTGAGCAGATTTAGATTGTTCACAACAACCAAGATATGGAAGAAGTTGGCTCTGTCAAATTCTTAGGTTTAAATGTAAATAAACATTTCAGCTGGCAGGCACACATTGAATACTTAGCAAACAAACTGAGCAGCTTTGCATTTGCAGTGCAAATATTACTAACTGCAACTGACATGGACACACAAAAAGTAACATATACAAGCTACTTTGAATCTATTATTAGGTATGGTATTGCTTTTTGGGGTAACTTGGCTAACATAGTGTGACCGCTAAAAATACAGACAAAAGTCATTTGAAATATGCACACTGCATATCATAAAGAATCATGTCATCCGTTATTTAGAAAACTTAAATATTAACTCTGCCATCTCTATACATAGATCATATTATTATATTTTTGTACATCAGATACAAATTGAGGGAAACCATTTTGTCCATCACATTATACTAGAAACAGAGAAAAATCTATGCTCCCTACCCACCCCCTCAGACTCTATGTGCAAGGACTTCAATACATAGGAATGAAAATTTGAAATAAATTAAAAGTGAACAAGTTGATACAGATGAATATTTAGGTCCACTTAAAAGAAAGCTATTGAGGTACTGACACAGAAATGTTTTTCTCAGTGGATGAAATCATGCAGAACAAACTGGAAATTTGAGCTGGATACAATGTGTAACATGTTCCAAGAAATATCCTTATAGTGTTGTTATTTCTTATAGTGATATTATTTATTAGTGTAAAAATCATTGTAACTGTGTTATAAATTGTTGACATGTCTCCTGTTCGCAAACCAAATGGATTGCAAATGTATGTCACAAGATGAACAAAACACAATTCACAAAATAATATTGCTTGTTCATATTTTTTCAGTATAAATGTCAATGTCAGAAGAGTTGGAGGTTGTTATGGATGTAAGATAACAAGAAATTCTCAGACAACTGCAGCTGGAGCCCTTGCAGCATATCTTCAGAAGAGACCTGTTCGCATCCATCTTCCCTTACAAAGGACAATGGAATCAATTGGAAAAAGATTTGATGTTGCTATAGATTATGAAGTAAGTAGCCTCTGCTTTATTTGAGCTACACAGATCTGTTGGAAATAAGAGTGCAATTTATATTAACAGAGACAGTAAACTATATTGTTTTATCATGTAATACAATTTTTGAGAAACCCAGCCATTCAACCATTCACACACATTTTATAAATCCTAATATGGAAAATGCAGTACAGGCACACTAAGTGATTGAGAGATTTTGCCAGTGGAGAGAGGCAGCTATCATAAAACACCCACAATTGTCAATAATTTTGGTGTTTGTGTGTTACATTAAACGTTAACTCTATCCTTACTTTGTACTTAAAGTGACTTCAGACAAATAATTTTTTTGAGTCTTCAATTTTTACTGTGTTTTCATCACCAGCATCAGCTACTCACCCTTAACATACACATCTAGATAATGGCATCCATTCAGCTAAATATGTGTCCTTGCCCACTGTCCTTTTATTGATATTACAATCCTAATTGTCTTCCACTCCTGTCATTATCTTTTGTTTTCTTGACTCCTAGAAATTCCCAGTTGCCCCCCTGAGAATAGTTTTCACATTGCAATCCCATGGCTCATTGTACTGAGACAAGATTGGCAATGTACAGTTATTGCAAACACTTACTCATTATTAATTTTTTACAGTCGGCCTTGCATTGTGTTGATTGTGCATTATTTCAGATTAATTATATTTAATTTTTGGAACAGTTTTCAAAAATTCTCTAATAAGTTCTTTCATTAGTTTAGAAGAGTATCTGCATTTTGAGAAAAGAGTGCAATATCTCTTGCCAGAGTTGTGGATTGTGATTTCTGGATCAAGACATATAGGTACAGGTGTCTACCAGCTAGGTGCAGTGATTTGTTATCAGTGGATTCCTTATTTGTTTGTAGGCTGGTCAGATCAACATCTTGTTTGAGACTGTAGATTTTATCCGTTGTGAGGTTGGTGTTATCAGGAAAGGATCTGGAGAAGGAAGATGAGGCACTATTGGAGATGAGAAATGTTGCTACAAGCTGTGTAAGTGGGTAACAGTTATTATTAAAATTGAATAGAAATATCGGTAGGTCACATAACTGATGAGGAGGTGCTGAATAGAATTGGGGAGAAGAGGAATTTGTGACCCAACTTGACTAGAAGAAGGCATCAGTTGGTAGGACATGTTCTGAGGCATCAACGGATCACCAATTTAGTGCTGGAGGGCAGCATGGAGGGTAAAAATCATAAAGGGAGACCAAGAGATGAATACACTAAACAGATTCAGAAGAATGTAGGTTGCAGTAGGTACTTGGAGATGAAGAAGCTTGCACAGGATAGAGTACCAGTCTCTGGACTGAAGACCACAACAGCACAACATGAATTGTTAGAGACAAAATTTGATGTGAGATTAGGGTCAGATTCCAACAATTCCTTTGGCCACATTATTCTAAGCTAGTCAGTGCTCTACATCTATGTCTACCTATATTACTAACAAATTTTCTGTCCACTTTCATTTTCTTGCATCTCATTATTTCATCCCCCCTTTTATACATATTTGGGTATATAGGTCTTCCTGACAAGGGATTACCTTTTCCCCACTATCCTACCCAGTGCTCATCCCCTCCCACATATCACAGAGTGCAACATTCCTCATCCTGACCATCCTCTGGATGTAATTTTTGTGGAGCTGTAGTCCTATTGTATTCCTACACTACCCTTCCAACCATAGCCTTTTTCATTCCCTTCTCTCCATCTGTTGCACACTCCCCCCACCTGATACACACTAGATTATTATGCACCCCAATAAGGTTACAGCATGAGGGAATGTAACTGTTCCTACATCAGCATGTTTGAAAAGGAACGCAAGTATGCAAGCTGAACTATTAGTTTCAAGTTCTTGTTTATGCTGCTATTGCTGCTCAATGCTTGTGCTATATCATGACCAATTGTTTTTATTTGAATCCTATTAGCATATGCTAAAGCTAATTATTATATCCAAAGAACAAGTGATGTGATTTGAAACTGTGAATGCTTGTTAACATTAAAATGGTACACAAGTCACTTTCGACTACTCATTCTCAGTATTTTCTTTTGCACCTACAATTTTAATACTCTTTATGAATAACACAGTATAAGGCTGGTTAACCGAATTAAAGGGATGGAAGCCATTTTGGATAATAATTTTTTTGGTTAAGCCATGAACATACTACAATATTTTGTGTTGTACATATTTTTGAATGTTTTGAAGTCAAATGAATTCAATAACCTCTTATAGGCTATGCTTAGGATCTTCATAAAAGTTAAAGTTACAGATTTAGGATTACAATATGTTAATATATAGTATACTGTACTTCATAGTAGCACAGCACAAAAATACACATACAATGAAAAGATACTGCTACCTGACTGTACTATTGTTTGCAGTGTAGCTTTGTTTAGACAGGTGAGTCAGTAGATGGGGAATCAACTAAAGGTCAAGTGTTCATTTCTCCTCACTAACTACAGCCATGGTCACATTGACCTTGAATTGTTTCCATGAGAGCAGGTGTTTTTAAGACACATTCATAGGATTTGTCGGCCTGGGAAAAGCATTCGACAATGTAAAATGTTTGAAATTCTGAGAAAAGTTGTGGTAAGCTATAGGATTCAAATGGTTCAAATGGCTCTGAGCACCATGGGACTTAACTTCTGAGGTCATCAGTCCCCTAGAACTTAGAACTACTTAAACCTAACTAACCTAGGGGCATCACACACATCCATGCCCGAGGCAGGATTCGAACCTGCGACCGTAGCAGTCGCGCGGTTCCAGTCTGTAGCACCTAGAAACGCTCGGCCACCCTGGCTGGCACCAAGTTAGCAGTCAGTATGAATAAGCATAGGTAGAGGTAACAAACAATATCCCATTGTAGAACATGCTCTAGGCTACAACATGACAGTTGTGACCTCTGTGGCTGTTTCACTACATGTGCCATCTGGATTCCTCACCCGGACACCAGTTTCACAGAACTCTGCAGGTGCTAACTGGCATTGCAACTACTCACTACCATCTGGCTTTTATTTATGTTAATTTCTTTTGGATCAGTGTTTCTTAGCTTTCTACATCTTTTATTCTCTGGACTGTCTATTCCTCCTCCCTGCTCACGCCTCCCCCCATCCACCTCCCCCTCCTCTAACACATACAATGCGCTTAGTTTTCCTCTCTTATTAACTCCTGCACCATGGTTTGTCAATAATTTCTGTATTGTGCATTGCCCTATCTTCCACATTTAGGCTCTCAGGTTTTCAAATCATGTCTGGTGCAGACTCTAACAATCAGTCTCTTCTTCTCAAATAGTTTGGTGAGTCTCACCTGATCTGGGGCTCTAGCTGACTTTTCTAAGCTCTCCCCACTTCCTGAACCATGCCAGTCCTTTTCCTTCCACCCACTTCCTATTCCATCAGTCCTTCTGTAGAAGAAAGAGCCACTTTCACCAAAAACTTGCACATTTCTATACCTGTATAGATATATTCTCCTGTCGCTGCTTGGTGAATAGATTTTTCATCTATCCAGTTACATTATATTTTCAAAAATTGATTATTTTTGTTGATTTGTGCTATCAGTATGCTCCTTATATCATAAACAGTGGCATTCAGTAAAGTCCATATACCTGGTGCATTAGCCAATAATTTAAAAAAGTTGATTTACTGTTTGGTCAGTGATTGTCAAGTATATTTATCACTGGTTAAAATTTAGAACTGTACTTTCAACATCTACTTTCATACAAAATATTAGTGCTGTCTATTTTGTCTTAGGTTGGTGTTGATGATCAAGGCAACATAACATATGTTGAAGCCAATACATACCATAACAATGGCTCAGGCAGTAATGACCACTCACCAGATGATTTTCTCATTCAGATGGCAAGCTGTTACAACAACAGTACATGGAAAGTTACATCTTACACTGTGAAAACTGATATCCCAGCTGCAACATGGTGTAGAGCACCAGGTTTGTCTGTATTTAATAGTAAATTGTTCAGTGGCTTGCATTCAAATATTAATTGTTCGTTTAGCATGCACAAATACTAATAAGAAATGATTGTAAAATAACTGAAAAAATTGCTGTCTAAAGTAATGCCATGTGGAAGTAAACTATCGTGCTGCTCACTGCTGGTGAAAAGCTCTTGATTTCCAGCATGGTGACAATATCAGAATAGTGTAAAGTTACAATATCTATCACCATCTTCAGCATCAACACCCATTGAAGTATTACAGAATTTCATATGATCACTTGACTGGATACCCAACAGCTTTTTGAAAAAAGTAATGATAATCATTTTCAAAGACATCTGGAAAGGGAGAATTGTATCTTATGCTTTCGTATCCTATTCTCATACCATCTGAGAAAACCAAATAGTCTCACAGATCAAGCCACTTTCAGTCTTCACACTGCCTCTTTCACAGTTAACATCAGCTAATTTCATTCCAGGTATACTTCACTGCATACTGAAATATGCATCCCACAGAGAGCACATTGGCTGTAATTGACTCACGAATCTTAAATTGTCTTAGCAATAGAACAACATCTTCACAGAAGTAAATAAAGTTGTCTGTGATCAGTTAACAGGATTCATATAACTGCATTGTGCATTATCATAGGGATACAGAATTATAAGTTTACTTTTTAGTACTCGGTGATGATAGTGTCTGTGCACTTGTGATTGTTTGTGTGTAGATGACAGTGGCCGTGTACATTATATATATATATATATATATATATATATATATATATATATATATATATATATATATATATGTTTGTGTTTGTTTGTGTGTCTATCGACCTGCCAGCGCTTTCGTTCGGTAAGTCACATCATCTTTGTTTTTAGATATATTTTTCCCACGTGGAATGGTTCCCTATATATATATATATATATGTATATATATATAATGGAGGGAAACATTCCACATAGGAAAAATATATCTAAAAACAAAGAAGATGTGACTTACCAAATGAAAGTGCTGGCAGGTCGACAGACACACAAACAAACACAAACATACACACAAAATTCAAGCTTTCGCAACAAACTGTTGCCTCATCAGGAAAGAGGGAAGGAGAGGGAAAGACAAAAGGATGTGGGTTTTAAGGGAGAGGGTAAGGAGGCACTCCAATCACGGGAGCGGAAAGACTTTAGCCACAGGGTGATCCTCATTACCAACAAACACTGTCTGCCTGTGTCCATTCATGCGAATGGACAGTTTGTTGCTGGTCATTCCCACATAGAAAGCTTCACAGTGTAGGCAGGTCAGTTGGTAAATCACATGGGTGCTTTCACATGTGGCTCTGCCTTTGATCGTGTAAAGCTTCCAGGTTACAGGACTGGAGTAGGTGGTGGTGGGAGGGTGCATGGGACAGGTTTTACACCGGGGGCGGTTACAAGGATAGGAGCCAGAGGGTAGGGAAGGTGGTTTGGGGATTTCATAGGGATGAACCAAGAGGTTACGAAGGTTAGGTGGACGGTGGAAAGGCACTCTTGGTGGAGTGGGGAGGATTTCATGAAGGATGGATCTCATTTCAGGGCAGGATTTGAGGAAGTCGTATCCCTGCTGGAGAGCCACATTCAGAGTCTGATCCAGTCCCGGAAAGTATCCTGTCACAAGTGGGGCACTTTTGGGGTTCTTCTGTGGGAGGTTCTGGGTTTGAGGAGATGAGGAAGTGGCTCTGGTTATTTGCTTCTGTACCAGGTCGGGAGGGTAGTTGCGAGATGCGAAAGCTGTTTTCAGGTTGTTGGTGTAATGGTTTAGGGATTCCAGACTGGAGCAGATTCGTTTGCCACGAAGACCTAGGCTGTAGGGAAGGGACTGTTTGATGTGGAATGTGTGGCAGCTGTCATAATGGAGGTACTGTTACTTGTTGGTGGGTTTGATGTGGACGGACATGTGAAGCTGGCCATTGGACAGGTGGAGGTCAACATCAAGAAAAGTGGCATGGGATTTGGAGTAGGACCAGGTGAATCTGATGGAACCAAAGGAGTTGAGGTTGGAGAGGAAATTCTGGAGTTCTTCTTCACCTCGAGTCCAGATCATGAAGATGTCATCAATAAGTCTGTACCAAACTTTGGGTTGGCAGGCCTGGGTAACCAAGAAGGCTTCCTCTAAGCGACCCATGAATAGATTGGCGTACGAGGGGGCCATCCTGGTGCCCATGGCTGTTCCCTTTAATTGTTTGTATGTCTGGCCTTCGAAAGTGAAGAAGTTGTGGGTCAGGATGAAGCTGGCTAAGGTAATGAGGAAAGAGGTTTTTGGTAGGGTGGCATGTGATCGGCGTGAAAGGAAGTGCTCCATCGCAGCAAGGCCCTGGACGTGCAGAATATTTGTGTATAAGGAAGTGGCATCAATGGTTTCAAGGATGGTTTCCGGGGGTAACAGACTGGGTAGGGATTCCAGGCATTCGAAAAAGTGGTTGGTGTCTTTGATGAAGGATGGGAGACTGCATGTAAGGGGTTGAAGGTGTTGATCTACGTAGGCAGAGATATGTTCTGTGGGGGCTTGGTAGCCAGCTACAATGGGACGGCCGGGATGATTGGGTTTGTGAATTTTAGGAAGAAGGTAGAAGGTAGGGGTGCGGGGTGTTGGTGGGGTCAGGAGGTTGATGGAGTCAGGTGAAAGGTTTTGTAGTAGAAAAGGTACCCAGATGGTGTAGCACTGTGCCAAGATGTGCTGGCCATGCACCAAGGCATGTTTAGCCACAGGGTGATCCTCATTACCAATGAACACTGTCTGCCTGTGTCCATTCATGCGAATAAAAAAGAAAGACTACTTGCAATCAAGTAAAATTGTTGTTTGTTGGTAGTGGAAGCTATCTATATGGTAATGCATGATATCCTGTGTGTGTGTGTGAGTGTATACCCGTCCTTTTTTCCCCCTAAGGTAAGTCTTTCCGCTCCCGGGATTGGAATGACTCCTTACCCTCTCCCTTAAAATCCACATCCTTTCGTCTTTCCTCTCCTTCCCCTCTTTCCTGATGAGGCAACAGTTTGTTGCGAAAGCTTGAATTTTGTGTGTGTGTTTGTGTGTCTATCGACCTGCCAGCACTTTCGTTCGGTAAGTCACATCATCTTTGTTTTTATATATATCTGTGTGTGTGTGTGTGTGTGTGTGTGTGTCTGTGTGTGTCTGTGTGTGTGTGTGTGTGTGTGTGTGTGTGTGTGTGTGTGTGTGTGTGTTTCTACATCTGACAAAGGAATTAGTCCAGTAGCTAATAATATCTAGCAGTCCTTTTTGAGTGTGCCTGTCTTCCTTCAACCAGTCTTCTATGACATGAGTAGGAATCTATCATTTACATATTGTTGATATTTATTTTCTGGTTATATATTCCATCAAGATAATACTAGCCTGCATCTTTAGAGAAATGGCATCTTAAAATAAGCTTTATGTTGGAGGAATAATAAACCATGGATGTGGATATGTTAGTGTAGCCTCACAATGTGAATAACTATGCATGATTACAATATTAGAGAAGGAGAGTTGCTACTCACCATATAGTGGAGTATCTGAGTTGCGATAGCCACAACAAAAAGATTCACACAATTATAGTATGATTTCAATGGGAACAGGCATGCAATAACATCTAATTTTGAACAAGGCCTATATCAGATATCTGATGTGATTGTAATTCTTGTGGAATCTGCTAAGTTAATTCAAAATATATTAAAAATTGATTTAAGTTCATTTTTTGTGAAACAAAACAATAATAGCTGCATCACAGAGGGACACGTGTTCAGAGCATAGTAAATACAATGTGCAAGAATAACAGAGTCATGGTTGTCTGAGTTTATGCCCTCATCTTACAATACTATGAAATTCAAAACTTTTCTTCCCATTTTGTGCTTATAATATCCCAAAAAAATATCTTTATCCAAAGAATGTCAAATTATGCAGATTAATCTGTCTTAATTACTAAGACAAAAACTTACAAGTCTTCTATCTTGTGAACATTTGCTGCTATCATTATCTTGGTTTTAGATTTTACACACACCAGTCCTGCTGGTGTCAATATTTCAAAACTTACTGACTCCTAGTAACTCATCTTCAGAAATACTTATTTGACTTAATCACAGTAAACATAAGAAAACAGCTACAGACTTTCACTAGTAATAGTTCTGTTGCAATGATTGATTGCACCACTTTCAACATAACTGAAGCGCATAAACACTGCAACTAAGCAGTTGCTGAACTGAAACACTTCCCCATGAAACTCAGTTCTTCATGGTTTGTGGCCATAAAGTGCTTGACAGTCTAACAGGGACAAACAAATCAAGTAACTGCTATAAGTATGGTACAAAAAGTCATCTGACAAGAAGATAAAAACAAATAAGTAAAAACAAATTATTTTAAGGTGGAAAATGTACATAGAATGTAATGTTGTGAGTTTAAATATTACAGTTTGTAATATGAAATTTTTATACCAGCTGCTTACTCCAATCCATCCAAAAATTATATCTGTGTGAATGATGAACTCAGTTATATGCTAAAACCAGCTTAGCTTCCACTGCTTCACTCACATAGACTGTATGGTGTGCACATATTTTTGTTTTGTTATTCTTTAACAAAATTTTTATGTTGGTCACAATTTACAACATCATCTAAACTTTTCGCACCAATTAAGAATAGTATATTCTGAATGTCTTCTGACCAAAAAGCGATTCTGATGGTTGGCGTCACAGATTTTGTTAATCTTGCCTTTTAAGTTTTGTGGTTATATTTTCATAGAAACTTTCTCTCCTAAAACACATTTCTTTGGATGTCAATCACCAATTTTCATAGATTTTGCTTCAAAAATGTTTTAACATTTGAAATATTTACAAAGACAGTAACTTGTTCTCGAAAGAACAGTTATTGTTGATGACCGTGCAGCTTTTCCCTGAAATAAATGATGACTAACTGACAACCTCAGCTGCTGACAGGTGTTGTTGTTATACCTCGATGTGGACAGCTGAAAATGTGTGCCCCGACCGGGACTCGAACCCGGGATCTCCTGCTTACATGGCAGACGCTCTATCCATCTGAGCCACCGAGGACACAGATGAATAGCGCGACTGCAGGGACTTATCCCTTGCACGCTTCCCGTGAGACTCACATTCTCAACTGTCCACAATTCTACATATGTATTGTACCTTCTAGACATTTGCCCATCCACTCATTACTCGCGCACGCGTTGGCGATTCCTGTAAGGGTTTGGGCAACCTGTGCGCATTCGCACAGACAAAGGTCAATGGCTGGGTAGCCTTTAACTATATATACAAAGACAGTAACTTGTTCTCGAAAGAACAGTTATTGTTGATGACCGTGCAGCTTTTCCCTGAAATAAATGATGACTAACTGACAACCTCAGCTGCTGACAGGTGTTGTTGTTATACCTCGGTGTGGACAGCTGAAAATGTGTGCCCCGACCGGGACTCGTACCCGGGATCTCCTGCTTACATGGCAGACGCTCTATCCATCTGAGCCACCGAGGACACAGATGAATAGCGCGAATGCAGGGACTTATCCCTTGCACGCTTCCCGTGAGACTCACATTCCCAACTGTCCACAATTCTACATATGTATTGTACCTTATAGACATTTGCCCATCCACTCATTACTCGCGCACGCGTTGGCGATTCCCGTAAGAGTTTGGGCAACCTGTGCGCATTCGCACAGACAAAGGTCAATGGCTGGGTAGCCGTTAACTATATATACAAAGACAGTTACTTGTTCTCGAAAGAACAGTTATTGTTGATGACCGTGCAGCTTTTCCCTGAAATAAATGATGACTAACTGACAACCTCAGCTGCTGACAGGTGTTGTTGTTATACCTCGGTGTGGACAGCTGAAAATGTGTGCCCCGACCGGGACTCGTACCCGGGATCTCCTGCTTACATGGCAGACGCTCTATCCATCTGAGCCACCGAGGACACAGATGAATAGCGCGAATGCAGGGACTTATCCCTTGCACGCTTCCCGTGAGACTCACATTCCCAACTGTCCACAATTCTACATATGTATTGTACCTTATAGACATTTGCCCATCCACTCATTACTCGCGCACGCGTTGGCGATTCCCGTAAGAGTTTGGGCAACCTGTGCGCATTCGCACAGACAAAGGTCAATGGCTGGGTAGCCGTTAACTATATATACAAAGACAGTTACTTGTTCTCGAAAGAACAGTTATTGTTGATGACCGTGCAGCTTTTCCCTGAAATAAATGATGACTAACTGACAACCTCAGCTGCTGACAGGTGTTGTTGTTATACCTCGATGTGGACAGCTGAAAATGTGTGCCCCGACCGGGACTCGAACCCAGGATCTCCTCCTTACATGGCAGACGCTCTATCCATCTGAGCCACCGAGGACACAGATGAATAGCGCGACTGCAGGGACTTATCCCTTGCACGATTCCCGTGAGACTCACCTTCCCAACTGTCCACAATTCTACATATGTATTGTACCTTATAGACATTTGCCCATCCACTCATTACTCACGCATGCGTTGGCGATTCCCGTAAGAGTTTGGGCAACCTGTGCGCATTCGCACAGACAAAGGTCAATGGCTGGGTAGCCTTTAACTATATATACAAAGACAGTAACTTGTTCTCGAAAGAACAGTTATTGTTGATGACCGTGCAGCTTTTCCCTGAAATAAATGATGACTAACTGACAACCTCAGCTGCTGACAGGTGTTGTTGTTATACCTCGGTGTGGACAGCTGAAAATGTGTGCCCCGACCGGGACTCGTACCCGGGATCTCCTGCTTACATGGCAGACGCTCTATCCATCTGAGCCACCGAGGACACAGATGAATAGCGCGAATGCAGGGACTTATCCCTTGCACGCTTCCCGTGAGACTCACATTCCCAACTGTCCACAATTCTACATATGTATTGTACCTTATAGACATTTGCCCATCCACTCATTACTCGCGCACGCGTTGGCGATTCCCGTAAGAGTTTGGGCAACCTGTGCGCATTCGCACAGACAAAGGTCAATGGCTGGGTAGCCGTTAACTATATATACAAAGACAGTAACTTGTTCTCGAAAGAACAGTTATTGTTGATGACCGTGCAGCTTTTCCCTGAAATAAATGATGACTAACTGACAACCTCAGCTGCTGACAGGTGTTGTTGTTATACCTCGATGTGGACAGCTGAAAAATGTGTGCCCCGACCGGGACTCGAACCCAGGATCTCCTCCTTACATGGCAGACGCTCTATCCATCTGAGCCACCGAGGACACAGATGAATAGCGCGACTGCAGGGACTTATCCCTTGCACGATTCCCGTGAGACTCACCTTCCCAACTGTCCACAATTCTACATATGTATTGTACCTTATAGACATTTGCCCATCCACTCATTACTCACGCATGCGTTGGCGATTCCCGTAAGAGTTTGGGCAACCTGTGCGCATTCGCACAGACAAAGGTCAATGGCTGGGTAGCCTTTAACTATATATACAAAGACAGTAACTTGTTCTCGAAAGAACAGTTATTGTTGATGACCGTGCAGCTTTTCCCTGAAATAAATGATGACTAACTGACAACCTCAGCTGCTGACAGGTGTTGTTGTTATACCTCGATGTGGACAGCTGAAAATGTGTGCCCCGACCGGGACTCGAACCCGGGATCTCCTGCTTACATGGCAGACGCTCTATCCATCTGAGCCACCGAGGACACAGATGAATAGCGCGACTGCAGGGACTTATCCCTTGCACGCTTCCCGTGAGACTCACATTCCCAACTGTCCACAATTCTACATATGTATTGTACCTTATAGACATTTGCCCATCCACTCATTACTGGCGCACGCGTTGGCGATTCGCGTAAGAGTTTGGGCAACCTGTGCGCATTCGCACAGACAAAGGTCAATGGCTGGGTAGCCTTTAACTATATATACAAAGACAGTAACTTGTTCTCGAAAGAACAGTTATTGTTGATGACCGTGCAGCTTTTCCCTGAAATAAATGATGACTAACCGACAACCTCAGCTGCTGAAAGGTGTTGTTGTTATACCTCGATGTGGACAGCTGAAAATGTGTGCCCCGACCGGGACTCGAACCCGGGATCTCCTGCTTACATGGCAGACGCTCTATCCATCTGAGCCACCGAGGACACAGATGAATAGCGCGACTACAGGGACTTATACCTTGCACGCTTCCCGTGAGACTCACATTCCCAACTGTCCACAATTCTAGATATGTATTGTACCTTATAGACATTTGCCCATCCACTCATTACTCGCACACGCGTTGGCGATTCCCGTAAGAGTTTGGGCAACCTGTGCGCATTCGCACAGACAAAGGTCAATGGCTGGGTAGCCTTTAACTATATATACAAAGACAGTAACTTGTTCTCGAAAGAACAGTTATTGTTGATGACCGTGCAGCTTTCCCCTGAAATAAATGATGACTAACTGACAACCTCAGCTGCTGACAGGTGTTGTTGTTATACCTCGATGTGGACAGCTGAAAATGTGTGCCCCGACCGGGACTCGAACCCGGGATCTCCTGCTTACATGGCAGACGCTCTATCCATCTGAGCCACCGAGGACACAGATGAATAGCGCGACTGCAGGGACTTATCCCTTGCACGCTTCCCGTGAGACTCACATTCCCAACTGTCCACAATTCTACATATGTATTGTACCTTCTAGACATTTGCCCATCCACTCATTACTCTTACGGGAATCGCCAACGCGTTCGCGAGTAATGAGTGGATGGGCAAATGTCTAGAAGGTACAATACATATGTAGAATTGTGGACAGTTGGGAATGTGAGTCTCACGGGAAGCGTGCAAGGGATAAGTCCCTGCAGTCGCGCTATTCATCTGTGTCCTCGGTGGCTCAGATGGATAGAGCGTCTGCCATGTAAGCAGGAGATCCCGGGTTCGAGTCCCGGTCGGGGCACACATTTTCAGCTGTCCTCATCGAGGTGTAACAACAACACCTGTCAGCAGCTGAGGTTGTCAGTTAGTCATCATTTATTTCAGGGAAAAGCAGCATGGTCATTAACAATAACTGTTCTTTCGAGAACAAGTTACTGTCTTTGTATATATAGTTAAAGGCTACCCAGCCATTGACCTTTGTCTGTGCGAATGCGCACAGGTTGCTCAAACTCTTACGGGAATCGCAAACGCGTGCGCGAGTAATGAGTGGATGGGCAAATGTCTATAAGGTACAATACATATGTAGAATTGTGGACAGTTGGGAATGTGAGTCTCACGGGAAGCGTGCAAGGGATAAGTCCCTGCAGTCGCGCTATTCATCTGTGTCCTCGGTGGCTCAGATGGATAGAGCGTCTGCCATGTAAGCAGGAGATCCCGGGTTCGTGTCCCGGTCGGGGCACACATTTTCAGCTGTCCACATCGAGGTATAACAACAACACCTGTCAGCAGCTGAGGTTGTCAGTTAGTCATCATTTATTTCAGGGAAAAGCTGCACGGTCATCAACAATAACTGTTCTTTCGAGAACAAGTTACTGTCTTTGTATATATAGTTAAAGGCTACCCAGCCATTGACCTTTGTCTGTGCGAATGCGCACAGGTTGCCCAAACTCTTACGGGAATTGCCAACGCGTGCGCGAGCAATGAGTGGATGGGCAAATGTCTATAAGGTACAATACATATGTAGAATTGTGGACAGTTGGGAATGTGAGTCTCACGGGAAGCGTGCAAGGGATAAGTCCCTGCAGTCACGCTATTCATCTGTGTCCTCGGTGGCTCAGATGGATAGAGCGTCTGCCATGTAAGCAGGAGATCCCGGGTTCGAGTCCCGGTCGGGGCACACATTTTCAGCTGTCCACATCGAGGTATAACAACAACACCTTTCAGCAGCTGAGGTTGTCAGTTAGTCATCATTTATTTCAGGGAAAAGCTGCACGGTCATCAACAATAACTGTTCTTTCGAGAACAAGTTACTGTCTTTGTATATATAGTTAAAGGCTACCCAGCCATTGACTTTGTCTGTGCGAATGCGCACAGGTTGCCCAAACTCTTACGGGAATCGCCAACGCGTGCGCGAGTAATGAGTGGATGGGCAAATGTCTATAAGGTACAGTACATATGTAGAATTGTGGGCAGTTGGGAATGTGAGTCTCACGGGAAGCGTGCAAGGGATAAGTCCCTGCAGTCGCGCTATTCATCTGTGTCCTCGGTGGCTCAGATGGATAGAGCGTCTGCCATGTAAGCAGGAGATCCCGGGTTCGAGTCCCGGTCGGGACACACATTTTCAGCTGTCCACATCGAGGTATAACAACAACACCTGTCAGCAGTTGAGGTTGTCAGTTAGTCATCATTTATTTCAGGGAAAAGCTGCACGGTCATCAACAATAACTGTTCTTTCGAGAACAAGTTACTGTCTTTGTATATATAGTTAAAGGCTACCCAGCCATTGACCTTTGTCTGTGCGAATGCGCACAGGTTGCCCAAACTCTTACGGGAATCGCCAACGCGTGCGCGAGTAATGAGTGGATGGGCAAATGTCTATAAGGTACAATACATATGTAGAATTGTGGACAGTTGGGAATGTGAGTCTCACGGGAAGCGTGCAAGGGATATGTCCCTGCAGTCGCGCTATTCATCTGTGTCCTCAGTGGCTCAGATGGATAGAGCGTCTGCCATGTAAGCAGGAGATCCCGGGTTCGAGTCCCGGTCGGGGCACACATTTTCAGCTGTCCACATCGAGGTATAACAACAACACCTGTCAGCAGCTGAGGTTGTCAGTTAGTCATCATTTGAAATATTTTCATGAAAATTTTCATCTCCTATTTCATCCCCTTAGGGATTAAATTTCCAATAACACTGAAACATCCAACTCTTTTTGTTTCCAACTGAGGAGTCAGATATGAATTTTCAGAGATTGTTTCAAAAACGCTTTTGTAATTAAATATTTCCATCATAACTTTTGTTTCCCATTGTAGCCCCTTACAGGTTGGATTTCCATGAGCACTGAAGCTTTTTCATTTTATTTTGTTTATGGATTTATATTTTTTTCTAGCCATGAAGCCAAATTCTAATTTTTATACTTACCTTTAAAAATCTTTCATAATTAAATATTTTAATATAAATCTGTATCCCCTATTTCACGCCCTTTGGAGTATACTTTTGAAGAATCCCTTCATAAACAGTCTACAGTAAAAGATCAACTCCAAAATCCAAACTTCTATCATTAAGAGTGCGGACTGGGAAATAATGAATCAGTCAGACAGTACATTTCCTGTTATATATAGAGATAACTTCAGATTTCACTTTATACATACATTTTTGTATTTTCCTAATGCAGATCACATTGTGCAACAAGCTCTATGTAGCAGATTATGAGTTTATCTCAGAGTACAACTATCATCTGTCTCTCTTTCTGTAGAATGGCTCACAGACTCACTCAAAGTTCCAACATGTTAATCTCTTTCCTTCTTATGTCTCAAGGTGCACACATACTTTCTTGCTATGATGTGGGTCTAGCATCTTTAGCATACAGAAATGTGATAGAGAGGTGCTAATTCAGCAGCATAGAAGGAGATAGGTTAAATAAATATGCTAGCCAAACAGCACAAGATGAAAAAGATATATGTAGGAAATGTGTTAACTCAGCATTATGACAGGAGAAATGAATGAAGGGAATAGAAGATAACAATTTAACAAAAGAAAGAAAAGAAAAAGGATGTGTTCATCCAACAGTATATCAGATTAGCCCCTATATGACACTTAAAATTTATGAAGAAAAATATTGAGACGGTCAATGAAGAGTGTGCAACTGGTATAATTGAAAACAAACAACAATATGTTGATGTTGACACCAGAGGGGGATTGTGAACAGAAGAGGAAGCTAGCCTGAATCCCACATAGACTGTCATGGGGTGAGCAGCCATGAAGAACAAGCCTCGGCTACCCCTGCTGTGTAGGCACCTGAACATGTAGTTCATACATCCACAAAAGCAGATGTCATTGGCTCAGAGCAATACTATCATAACTTACAGTATGGTGAATTCAAAATTCCAATATTTCCCAGAAATCAACATGGAAATATACACTTGCAAATGCCACTTAAAATGTACTGTTGTTCCATTTTTATTATGTACTTTATAGCAAAAAACGTTCCAGAAATTATTTTAGAGGTGGGATTAGTGATAAAAGTATTGATGTCTAACATTAATATCACTTACAATCATTTTTTGCTGAAATTGTGCATCAGCATGTGGCTACAAATGTGAATATCTTTATTTCATATATTCTGTTAACAATGGCAATGTTTCTGTGACATTTCTTATTTCCAAAGCTTTCTAGCATATGAAAATGGTAAAATGTAAACACAACACAACAACAAAAAATAGTTCCAGGGGAAAAAATGAAGACTGTATGTTAAAATTAATGCTGCAATTAGAATAGTTTAACACTTCATTCATCTTCTTCTTCAATATTATGAGCTTACCTGTGCTTCATATTGTGGTATAATTCATGGTAAATTGTTGGAATAATATTATTTGAACAGAGGAGCATCATATCACAAAATTTTTCTTCTGAAATTTACAGCAAGTTTCCTACAGCACTGTCTACACTTGGCCTGCAACCTCAAAACTTGTGCATTAAATCAATTGTATTGTATTCTGAGTCATATTCATATTTAAACGCTGTCATCCCCAGTCCTTCCTTCCTCATCATTATTACTCTGATACAGAGCATCTTACACTTTCTTCATTTTCAGCTTTAGTCCAGTTTTGGACTGTTGTGAAAGCCCCTTTGAAATCAAAGAAATCCTTCTGTAAAATCTCATCTACATCATACATTTTTCCATTCCATTTTGCTTGGCTGTGGCTGCTAGAGTGTACCACTACTGTGGTACATAAATGTTAATACCTTTTTTTTCCATCTCTCTCAGTAACACTCTGAATGCTGTCTCCTTCATTCTGGGTGTGCCCCTTCTCAAGAAACTACTCAGATCATATAAATACATGAAAAGTAATACTCTGTATTGTTTCTGAGCACTGCAATTGTCAGAAAAGAAAGAAACATTTTTGTAGCTAATCTCACATTGCTTCTTTAGAAATTTGTTGACACAGCTAGCTAAGTCTATGCTTCCACAATGTCAAATTACCTCATACCACACGAAGCACATTTTCTTCCATATTCTCATTTTGAAGACAGTCAGATTGTAGATGCTTAGCTTTCTTTTTTTAATAAGCAAGGATGCTTCACAGTGTGGACTGCTGAGTACCTGCTGCAAACCAAAACAGTCACACAGAAATGTACAGTCAGTTTGGACACCCAACTTGTCAAAATATTTTTCTGCTCGAGCCACATCTTTATTTTTCTGATGTTGTAAACTTACCCTCCCTCAAATCATTACTTGTTGATTGTCACTCACTTCAAAATGAAATCTTTTAATAAGCCTTGAGAGGAGTAAGATTTACAATAAACTTTTTACTTATCTTCCTTTCTCACAGTTGGCTCCAGTTCTTCATGTCTAGGAGTTGATTCTTGAGGCTGAAATTTCTGAAAGTGTAGGTTCCAAATGACTTGATAACTACTGAAGAATTGCCTGTTTTTGTCTTGATTTTTATTTTCCACATTTTTCTATCTCACATTGTCTTTAAAATTTGCACTTCACTATCAAAAATTACATTGTTATTGCCAGACATAAAAACATGCCCAGCCACATCAGAGGCATACCTGCTACTAACCCATACTGCAGTACCGACAATATTCGAAAGAGTTTACAAACTTTATTGACAAAAGAAGAATCTTCACCAAGTCATATCATTATTTTATAATTGAATCCAGAAATAAATTTAATAAGTAGCATAGTAGCATCAGATTGTGTAATTAATAATAGGAATTTTAAGTGTGCCAGATATTTTGTAACTTCAGATGTTTCTAAAAGAAGAGTAACTTTTACTGTACATGTAGAGCTAGTACATATCGATTGTGACAAAGAAAATAAAAGGATTTATTTTTATACATTTTAGCCTGAAATAGAATGTGTTGTGTAAAAAAATCTTGTAAAATTCTTTTAGTTAAACAACGGAGATCCTGTTTAAAAGGTAGAAAATTTTTTGGTGTTGATAACATCTGTTGAATAAAGGTAATGTTAGGGGGGGGGTGTCCCTTTACAATGTCTTTTGTCTTTATATTTTTTTCCTCTAAAGGAGTCTTATTTTGCGGTTCAGCATCTTTGTAGTCCTCACATTCATCACATGTATCGTTTTTAGGTTTGAAAACCTAAGATTGTATTCCATGTTGGTAAAAATTTCATACATCCAAGCTGCTGAATGTTCCTTCCCCTCCTCTTGGCAGTTCTGAATGTACATTCTGTACATCTTTTGGACACTGAGAGTACTATTCAGGGAAGTGTGAACTATCCTTTCTAGTGTTATGTGATTCTACTTTATCATATGAATCTATATGATTTCTAGTAACTTGTGTAATGTCATGTGATGTTCATTGATGATTATTGTGCTTGCCACATTTCCTCTCATGCAGTACACCTTCTGGTCTAATTTTTCCTAAAATTGTCTTGACCCACTGATCAGTAATACCAAATGTATGAAAAAACATAGTTTTCCATACCTTTATTACTTAATTTTCAAGAATAATTGTATACTCTTATGTGCTAGTACTCCTCAACTTAGTACCATCTCCCAGTTCGCTACAGATTCTTTGTCTTGGAATTTCCATTATCAGCTTCCTCGGATAATCGCATTTCCTATCTGTACTTTCTAAGCCATAAAATGACTCAAACAGTTTCTGTATTTGATCTAACAATATTTGGGACTACTAAAGAACAGGATACAACCTACTGGCTTTGACCAATGATATCATCATTTGCCAGATATCATTTGTTACACAGGTTTAACAGCTTAGAGGAATGTTCATAAACAAAGGAATGCAGGAGAGAAACCAGATGGTAGACATATATCACAGCCAGTAACACTTTAACCATAATGTTGAGGATATCACTATTTTGAGATGCAGTACTTCTATAAAAAATAAAGGAAAATAAGGGATAGAACTAGCAGTAGCATAGAATACCTCACTTGACATATATATGAGTTACATCTCAAACTTCAGTCAAGCTGTATAGGTTATTAACTGCAGTACGAAATACAAATTTAACGTATGTTGATTTCTTCGTTTTCATTAGCCTTAGTATCCTATTCTTCAGTTGAACTATATAGGTCAACTGAAGTATGGGATACAAATTTTACAGGCACTTCACCTCCACTACCACTAATAGTCTGTTCCTAGTAGATAGCAAGGCAGAAGGATCTACATACACGATATTTGTAACCAATACTTCAGTTGATCTACATAGATCAACTGAAGAATAGGATACTACTGCTAACAAAAATGAGGAAATTGTCACTTGTAACCTGTATCTCACATCAGCTATGAAAATGCACAAGAAGATGACACACATGAAATTTGAATCCCGTACTTCAGTTGACCTTTTCTTTTTTTGCCTTCGATATTAATCGTATCAACTGAAAGTTATCATAGTCTTGCTAACAATGACAAGAAAACCAACAGTAGTGAAATTTGTATCTCATTCTTTAGTTGAGCTATATAGGTCAACTGAAGAACAGAATGCTAGTACTAGCGAAAGGGAAATAACAACATTTATAACATGCACATTTTGTACTTCAATTGACCTATGTATGTCAACTGAAGAATAGGATACCAGTGCTACCAAAGGCAAAAGATAGTGCCTTACATAACATTTCTATCCTGCTCTTCAGTTGATCTATATAGGTAAATTACATCAGTGTTACATACATCACTTTTTTTGTCTAACTAGCACCAGTATCCCACACTTCAGTTGACCTCTATACGTCAACTGAAGTATGGGATACAAATTTTACCTGTTGTCAGTCTTTTTGCCTTTAGCAGTGCTAGTATAGACTCGAAAAAATTGTAGTGATACTAGTGCTGGGAAAGGGAAAAAAGAGCAACAGCTGCAAAATTTGTATTCCATATTGCAGCTGATGAAACCATACGTAACATAAAACAGCGTAATACAACAATGAAATACATCAATGTAGACAAATTCAGTGCAACAAAAAAATGAAAAACTAAACTTAGCACATGCAAGCTCCTCCACAAAAAGCCATAGCCCATGTAGAAAGACATCAACAAAATCTGATACCTACATATACAAGAAACACAACATTCCAAAAAAACCATACACACACACACACACACACACACACAAACATTCACATCGACAAAATGAAATTAAAAAAATCCACAGAAGAAAATTATGTAACTTAAGAAAATGAAGAATGATGGATCAACCCCAAAAAATTCAAATCAATATTTTAACCATCTGGCCAACCCACCCTTTTAAATTATCAGTTCCCCCCCCCCCCCCCCCCCAACCAAAAAAAAAAAAAAAATCCCAATCTGAACTAACAAATTTTGGACAATAAATTTGCCCAACATGTTTAAGGAAATGCTTAAATGGGCAATATGTATCGGGTACACTGTGCCTCCATGAATATTCATCTAAATGATTCTGAAGTGTTGAAATCTGTTATTTCCCTCTTCCTATGACAGATTTTATGGCTGACCAATAACCTACTATACTACTGGTATGAGCCTCAGTTGATGAAGATCTGAATTCAGTATTATGATTGACAACAAGATGCTGAAAACCCTTATTCCTCAAATCCCTACATGAAGAAAAACCATTGGAAATAACTATGGAACCCTCTGCAACATGATCTTCAATTAATTTCACCAAAACTTTCTTAATTCAATTAGGAACTACTTTAAAAACTATATTGTCATACTCTTGACCTGAAACTACAGCCCCCCAAACCCATAATCCTACCACACGTCCCCCCCTGTTGTACTTGGTTTTGCCAAAATGAGACTCATCAATTTTGACTATAACATCCGCTCCCCCAAAGACCCCCTATACTTTAAATATTCCCCACAAACTTTCCCAAAACGGGTACCAGTCCACAATGGAACACTCACTCTCACAACATTCTTGCGCACATAGCCACACAAGACACCTCGAACACCAGCAGTATGTAATTTTTATAATATCCCTCAACGCCAGCTTCAGTTTCTAAAACCATGTTCCTTGTCCAATTGAGCGCCATAGCCAATCCTTGCTACACATCCATATGAATGAATCATGAGTATGATGAGCAGACACACAGGCTAATTGTTCACTGCACTCACAACACCAAACGTAATCATCAAGGAGACCAGATATTTGCCAAATTCGAATGGTTGCAATCATGTATACACTCATAGCCTCCTTTAAGTCTTCCATATTCATGAGAATAGACAAATCCATACCTAAAAAAGAAAATGAAAAACTAAAAATTCTTCTAAATGAAAAACTGTTAGTCCAAATTATTTAACTCATTAAGAATGAAATTATGTACTGAATGAATTGAAAGAACCAATTATTTAAATCAATGGAAATGAAAAAAATCTTATAGAATGTTTAGTGCTGTCTTTTAGAACCACATTCATATTTTTCAATTTACATGATGGCACTTATCCACAGCAGACAACCCGTTTATTTTCTATGGCTCAAAAGTAAACACATAATGTCAATGAGTAACTTGTGATGTCATTGGTCAAAGCCTACAGGTTGTATCCCGTTCTTCACTTGACCCCAATATTTTATCTTTATATCTGCACCTTGCAGTTATTCCAAAAACTGGACCTATCAGCTTTTCCTGCACTTCTTTTCCACTTTTATTAAATAAAAAAACATAAAAGTAAAAGCTTATAATGCTTTGACTGCAATTTTCCTGTCACAATTAAAGTTTGATAACAGTTTTGGTTGGTATCTGCAACAATCTTCAGATTGTTCAAAACATGAAAGAGCAGTGAATAAGTGCTGGAAAGCATCATTAGCTGTAGTCATGTGACAATATGCATTCGTAAATACCAAAACAATAGCAGTACCGATATGTAATTGAAAATGTCACCGTGAGCAAGCTGTGTTGTAGACGGCAATTTTGCAGTTTGACAAGTATACAGGAAGTTGTCCAGTTGCATGCATAGAACCTGGATCAAAAGCACATTATTTGCAATAATATAACAAATACTGTCAAGAGAGGAGTATATGCAATGGCTCCAAAAACTGACAGGTGTTCTGTAGACTGGCTTATGCAAGAATGATCCTTTGTTGCATATAACACAGACATATTTATACAATATGTACAAATTTAAGGATAATATGAGAACACTGCACACCACTGGTCTGACAAGACACATCAAAATGTTAGTTCTTACATACCTTGTCAGACTGGTGACATGCAACATTCTTGTATTATCCTCCAATTTGTACATATTTTATAAAGGTGAGCACTTTTGGGTTGTTTGGTTACCTAGTGCAGGTCTCTTTATTGAACACCTCTTAGGTGACTTGCACATCAGTGATGACGACAACATAGCGCCCAGTCCACAATTGGATAAAATCTCCCACCCAGCCAGGAATTGCATTGTTACCTACAAAATCCAAAAGATGTGTTTTGTTGGTGCTGCACATTTTTTGTGATTTTGACTGAGATAGAATCACACTGCAGTATTCTTCTTTAGAACACCAGTCTAGAAGCTGGCACAGAACCAGCTAAGTGAAAAATCCATGCAATTCACAAGTTTATTTACATACAAAAGTATACTTCAGAATTTTCCTCTGTGTGAGACTGCACATACAAGATTTTTCTGCTGATTTGAAATTCTAGATTTGTATATTTTACTGTTCGTGTCACTTCTGCATAATCTTTCATTGATTGTATCAACACCCATTTGTATTTTAATATATTGTGGAAGTTTGAACATTCACGAGTGCCATGATAAACTCGTACTATCATGCATTGTTGGCTTAAACTTGTTTGTGCTCTTTTCAATCATTCCCTAATTGCATTATGTGAGAAATAGGTTATTTCTGAGAATTTTTGGCCACTCACAAAACTATATTTTCACAAGTTACTGGTATGATTTTTTTTGTCATATTTAACTTATTTCACAGGAAATCAGTTTTTGTGGTTCACAGTTACTGCCAAAGAATAGAACATCCCTAAATTTCATTACATATCAACACAGACAAATGTGCATTTTTGAGAATTTTCGTAAGCTATCCCAGTGCATCATCTAATTTGTAGTAAATTGGTGTTTGTGATTTAGTTCTGTAGCAGATGTTCTAAATAACATATTGTATTACATCTAGTTTTACCAAACGAGGAGTAGCCATATATATTATCTACATTTATCATAAATTAACATTGTTTTGTGTTTGCTAGCAACTACAATTAACCACAAAAAGTTTTAGGAAACTAGTAATTTTTTTTTTTACAGATTTTTCTGTTGCCTTAATAGGAATCTTCTTTTGTCATTTTCTTCAATTATTATAGGGAATTAACATCTTTTAAGCTCAACAGATTAAAAGATAATCAGCAGGCTTAATTTTAAGTTATTTGTTCACTGTTCTGCAATACATCACACCAGGTAAAATGCATGAACACAGAATGAATTGGTTGACATTTTTAAGCAGCTGGAAATTGTCCTGACTCATGTCAAATGATTAGCAGTTGCTGTAAGTCATTTTGGAAGAGCTCCTGAGAGTCATGTATCTGTGGTATGAGTACCAAAGGTACCTCAAATACTGTCTGCTCCTGTGTATCCTGTCTCCTCTGCAGAAAGTACAGGATCTGTCATTACTCACCCAATTGACTGCATGTAGCATTTTAATGGTAGAACTAGGCATCCTATATGAGATGGACAGGGACCAGGGATGACTCAGGGTGTTCTACTGATCCCCCTAACCAACAAGTTTGATGTGATCACTGAAATTGAAACTGAGCCACTTCATCTGTTTTGGGGAAACCTGTTTTGTCTGGTGTCAAGAGGAGGCAAATGCAAAAGTGTAGGACTCTATTAATCATCAGTAGTTCAAAGGTATCATGAATGATGGTGCCCCTTTGGGGAATGACAGCAGGGGACAGGAAAGGATAGCAGGTGTGCTCAGTGGGTATGCCTGGGAACCTCATTCAACATGTTGAAAAAGTATTCTTGCAGCCAGGGTGCAACCAGCTGCACATTGTGGCACATGTTGGAACAAATAGTGTCTGTTGTCTGGACTCTGAGGTAATACTTCTGTTATTCTAGTGACTGGCAAAGAAGGTTGAGAAGACTGGCCTTGCACATGGAGTTTCAATGAAGCACACAATTTGCAATTGTCCCCAGATCTGATCATGAGCCTTTGGTTTTGAGCTGAGTAGAAGGACTGAACCAGAGAGTACCAAGATTCTGTGACTAGTAGGCTGTGACTTTCCAGATTTATGCCATATGGTTGAGAACTGTTGGGTTGCCCTAAATGGGTCAGGTGTGCAACACATCAGAGGCTGCTACTCAGCTAGCTGTCTATGCATGGGGTGCACATGAGAGTTTTTTAGATTAGGTGACTCACGATCCAATTCAGATAATGACAGCTGTAGAAAACCAGGAAGTATCAGTGTAAGATCTAAAGAAATTCCTCCCACAGGCGTGAGTATTAAAATCCTATTGGTTAACTGCCAAAGCATTCACAACAAAGTGCCAGAGTTTGAAGTTCTCCTGAAAAGCAGTGAAGCTCAAATAATAGTAGGTACAGATAGCTAGTTGAAACCTGAAATGAAAAGCAGTGAGATTTTTGGAGAAAATTTAAGTGTATATCAAAAGGATAGGCAAATGAGAAATGCAGGTAGCTTATTTGTTGCAGTAGACAAGAAATTCAAATCCACCAAGATAGAAAATGAAGCTGCATGTGAGATTGTTTGAGCAAGACTCAGCATCAGTGGTGGACACAAAATAGCTGGATCCTTTTATCACCCATCAGACTCATCTTCTGACATATCCAAAAATTTTAGAGAAAACCTCAGTTCACTTGTATGTCAGTTCCCCAGTCATACTTAAACCATCAGTGGACATTACAGTTTTGTTATTGATAGGCAAGATATGACAACCTGTGAAACATTACTACTTGTGTTCTCTGAAAAGTACCTAGAACAATTAGTTAGGAACACACCTCATGATGGAAATATATTGGATCTAATGGCAACAAATAGATCTGACACCTTCAAGGATGTCCACACTGAAACTGGTATCAGTGACCATGACACAGTTATGGCAACAGTGATTTCCAAAGTACAAAGGACAACTAAAACAAGCAAAAAGCTATATATGTGCAGTAAACTACATAATGAATCAGTAGCATAATATCTCAATGAGGGACTCGACTTCAGCGACTGCTGCAGCAGAATATTGTCAAATGATCTTTCACAAAACCTAAAGAAATTCTAGTTATATGTAAAGGCTGGTAGTGTCACCAAAGTTAGTGTCCAGTCCCTCATGAATGAGACGGGAACTGAAATTGAGGGTAGCAAAGAAAAAGCTGAAATGTTTCTTTACAAAGAAAAATTGCCCCAGTTTGATTCTTGCACCACTAAAAAGATGAGTGAAATAAGCATTAGTGTCAGTGGTGTTGGGAAACAGCTGAGGTTATTAAAATTGGAGAAAAGCTTCAGGGCGCAATAGATTTCCTATCAGAGTCTATACTGAATTTCTAACTGAGTTAGCTTCTCTTCTACCTTTCATTTTTCATTGATCCCTTGGACACAAAGAAAAAAACCCATGCCTAATAGATAGAAGGAAGCACAGTTCACACCCACCTACAAGAAGGGTAGTGGAAGTGATCCACAAGACTACCATCCAGTATCTTTGACATAAATTTGTTCTAGAATCTTAGAAACATATTCTGAGGTAAATAATAATAAGGTATCTCAAACAGAATGACCCCCTCCATGCCAACCAGCATGGATTTCGAAAACATTTATCCTGTGAAACCCAATTCACAATTTTCTCACATGACAAACTGAAAGATTTGGATCAAGGTAACCAGGTAGCTGTAGTATTTCTGGATTCCAAAAAGCATTTGAGTTGGTATTATACCTATACTTATTTTCAACGTCATGATCATATGGGGTATCAAGTGAAATTTGTGACTGGACTGAGGACTTTTTGTAGAGAGGATCCAGCATGTTACCTTGGATGGAGAGTTATCGTCAGATGTAGAAGTAACTTCCTGTGTGCCCCAGGGAAGTGTGTTGGGACCATCACTGTTCATGTTGTATATTAATGATTTTGCAGACAATATTAATAGTAACCTCAGGCTTTTTGTAGATGATGCAGTTGCTTATATTGAAGAACTGCCTGAAACAAGCTGCATAAATATTCAAAATAATTAATTGCATGGATAAAAGTTCTACGCACAAGCAGCATCAGAACACACACATAAAAGAAGGTTGTAATAAGTAACAGTACATGAACAGTAAGGGTCCCAACACACTTCCCTGGGGCACACCTGAATGTTCAAATGCATTAAATTATGTGCTTCACAAAGTGAAAAAAGCATTGTACCCTGTGATTATAATATCAGTGAGTCAATATTGGACTTGGGCAAGTCATACAAATACCCAGTTGTTACACTTTGAAGGGACATGAAATGGAATGGTCACTTAGGATCAGTTGTGGCTAATGCAGGTGCTAGACTTCAGTTTATTGTTAGAACACCAGGGAAGCACTATCAGTCTACATTGGAAATTGCTTACAAATCACTCTTGCAACGAGCTCTTTAATTTTCTCAAGTGTGTGTGATGCATACCAAACAGGAATAACAGAGGATACTGAAAGTATACAGAGAAGGGGAGCATGACTGGTCACAGATTTGTTTGATCCATGGGAGAGTGTCAAAGAGATCTGAAGAAACTGAATTGCCACACACTTGAAGATAGACATAAACTATCTTGAGAAAGCTTACTAACAAAGTTTCAAGAACCAGCTTTAAATTATGACTCTAGATTGTAGTACACAAATCGAGCATGAGGATAATATTAAAATAATTACAGCATGCACAGAAGTAGTCAAAATTCTGGCAAAGCATGTTGATTGTTATTTTGCATCATTAATGGCTGTTCTCACTAGTATGTTTTCCTACTGTGCATGTGATATATACTGAATTGAAACTCAGAGCTGTGTGTTAGTACACATTCCATGTCAAGTACATATCCATTCATAACTTGTCATTTCTGTCTAGCCGAAAATGCAAAAAGTTCAGTTCAAAAAGCTCAAATAAACAGTACCATGTTTCATGTGATGTCGCCAAGCAGTTTCAGCTAATACAGCTGGAACTCATGGCAACTTGACATTTGCTGTAAGTCACTTGTGCTTGGCATGCACTGAACTTTTAAAAATGAAAAGTATTCATTTTCAGATTCTCTTGAAGGAATAGCATTTGCTGAACAAATGATGGAACATATTGCCAAAACAATTGGGAGGAATCCAGTAGATATTAAAATCCAGAATCTTAGTCCAAGTTATGAAGAAGTTGGTAATATGATAAAATATTGGAAAACTAAAACAGAGTTTGAAGAAAGGAAGAATCGTGTGGAGCACTTCAATAAGGTATGACTTTAAAATCAACTATGTTGGAGAAGTATGGATACCCTGTTGAATAAAACTGATTTCATTAATATTTTTAAGATATCAGTACAGTGAAATATCAATAGACTTAAGAACTTTATTTAATCTTTTTGTCATAAACAGAAAAACCGATGGAGAAAAAGAGGTATCGCAATTATGACAATGAGATATCTCCTGAAGTTTTATATGAATTTTCATGCTGCTGTGACAATTTATGCTGGAGATGGCACTGTTTCTGTTGCCATTGGGGGAGTTGAGTGTGGCCAGGGCATCAATACCAAGGTAAAACTAGATGATTTTTGCAAGCTATTTGTTGAAAAGAAAATCAGATAAAAGTACAAACAGAACAGTATATAAGGTGTTTCACAATAGCTGTTACAGCCTTCTAGGTGTTGAAGAGGAGATAAAGTTTTGATGAGGAACCCATTTTTGTAAATGTAGCACTTGGATATATATATAAAAAAAATTTGAAGATCAAATACTTTATAATCCCCTCCCATCGCCATTCACCCAAAAACTGGGAAGAGGGCTCCATCATCATTCTCTGTCATAATTATAATATTACATACTATTTTTATCTGACTACAGCAATGGCTGCAAGAAACTAGCACATTCACAACTAGGGGGTTTGACTGTGGTGTTCTCAGTGCATGCCAAACTCTTGACTTTGAAGAAGATGTCCTTTTTCATGAAGAAGAGAACCTGATGACAAGTACTAGAAACATTGCTGTGTGCACACTGTGAAGTGGTAGACTTGAAAGTGATCTAATCTTCAAGCTTATTTTACATCCAAATGGTAAATTTCTTGATATGGATTCACTGCCAAGCTTTATTTATTAAGGCCCCTCTACGACAGCTAGAGGCTATTAAAAGGAATTGTGAAACACCCTGGACCATGTTATTAGGTGTAGTACATAAGCTTTTTGTAGTTTTCAAGCTCCTTGACTAATCACTGTAGTTTAAACTGTTCATAGAATGTACATATAAACAACAGATAATAATTTAATCTAGTCATAAGGTCCTTGGACATAACATCAAATGTAGTTGTAGAAATGGCATAATATTCACTGATGGAAAAAAATCACAACACCAAGAAGGAGTCGTGTAACATAAATGAAAGTCAGTAGGTGCATTTGTACATCTGAAAGATGATATCTATTCATATTTCATGCTACTCGCATAACAGTGGCACAAGTAGTGCCACTATGAGAATGCAAATCATGTTTGCCTTAAATACACACTGCAAAAGTCATTAGCAATAGTTAACTTTTAGATTGGATGTGATAGGTTGATATCAGTCAGGAACACCTTGAAGGTGACAAAGAAGCTATTATTTCTCTCACTAAGTTTGAATGAGATTGTGTAATAGGACTACAAGAAACTGGATGTTCCTTCTGTGATAGTTGATAGTGTCGAAAGACTTGACAGGAATGCAGCAATAATACATGATTGCTGGCAGAGGTGGTCACTAGAATATGTGGTCGCAAGAAGACTGGGCTTCAGACAGCCCTGGGGCACTACTGAGAGGGAAGACAGTCATATTTGGCATATGGCTCTTGTGCATCATATGGTATTTGCAGCAGCAATTTGAGCAGCAGTTAGCCCCACAGTAACACAATGAATTGGTACAAATTGGTTCCTGCCAGGAAAGCTACAAGTCAAATGCCTTGACCCCAAAACCCCACCTTTCTGATTTCAGTGACATCAAGCAAGAGCTCATTGGGGGCAGGGCAGAGGTGTTTTCTGATGAAAGCTGGATCTGTCTTGGTGCCAGTGATGCCCATTTCTTGGTCAGAAGGAGGTTATGAGAGCCTGTGACCAACTTGTCTGCATGCTAGACACACTGGACCTAAACTTGGAGTTGTGGTCTGGGGTGTGATTTTGTATGACTACAAGAGCACTCTCGTGGTTACCCATGCACACTGAATTTAGATTTGTACCTTAATCTGGTGTTTTGACCTGCTCTGCTGCCATTCATGAATGGCATTTCAGGGCTGTTTTTCAGCAGGGTAACTCTAGCCCACATATAGCTGTTGTAATGCAACATGGTCTACAGAGTCTCAACATGTTGCCTTGGCCTACTCGATCACCAGATCTTTAGCCAATGAAGTGAATATGGGACACCATTGGATGACAACGCAAGCATCATCCAAAAACAGCATTAACCGCTCCTGTGTTGATTGTCAATGTGCAACAAGTGTGGTACTCCATCCCATGAACTGTAGTTCGTTAGTATTCACCTGATGCATAACACTCTCCGCTCAAACACCCAAATGCACACACCCATATCTATGGAGTGACTGATTGTTGATTATCAATAGCAGTTGCCTGGGCAGATGGGGTGGGGAGGAAGTAGGGAAGGAAGTACAAGGGAGGAGGGGGAAGTGAGATAGTGTGAGGCAAGTCTTCTGACAGATGACTTATATGCTCTACCCTCTGGCCTTGTTTTTCAGCCACTAAGTGGTAGACATAGATAGAGGGGGAAATGGAGGAAGGAAAGGAGAGGGAGATGAGGAGGGAGAGAAGCTGGAAATGAGGAGGGAGACAGGGAGGAAAGAGAAACAGGCAGAGGAGTGGAAAAGTGTATGTTGGGGGGGGGGGGGGGGGTGGAAGGTACTATAGATCTGGATGGGGAAGGTGTTGTGTGGACAGAAGAGAGGTGAGAAAAGGTAAGGTGAGGCAATGTGAAACAGGTTAGCAGTTAGGCCAGTGGGATTGCAAGAGTGCAGGATATTCTGGAGAGACCTATGTAGGTCAGAAAAACTGATGCTGAAAGGTAACATACAAGTGGCTCACATAGTGAAGCAGCTACTGAAGTCATTTTTGTTGTGGTGTACAGCATGATCAACAACTGGAAGGTCAAGTTTGTGGTTTACAACAGTTTGGTTGTGGCCATTCATGCAAGTGGGTTACAGTTGGTTACTTGTCATGCTCATATAGAATGTCACATAGTAATTGCACCATAGCTGATATAAAGCATGGGTGCTTTCACTCATGACCCTTCCTTTTATAGGGTAAAAAATGCCTGTGACTGCACTGCAGTAATGGGTGGTACGAGGGTGTATAGGATAGGTCTTGCTCCTTGGTCAACCACGTGGTAATGACATTTAGCATGCAGGATTGAAATATGGATGGACAAGGGTATACTGTAGGTTTTGTGGCTGGCAGAACACTAATGTGGGTGGTGTGGGTAGGATTTTGTGTAGCATATCCCTCATTTTAGAGCATGACGAGAGAAAGTTAAAGCCCTGGTGAATGGTGGTGGTTGAGTTTCTCAAGCCCAGGGTGATACTGAGTGATCAGAGGAGTGCTGGTTGGTGGCTGGATAAGAGGGTTACTGGTGTCAGAGGAGAAGATGGTATGGTAGATCTATTTATGGTTCAGCTGGACAGGATTCTGTCTGTCAGTTAAGGCTGTGGTAAGGTTATCAGCACATTTTGACACCCCCTGCTTTCCTATGCAGCCAGCATGCATGAGTGGTGAGGCTGGAAGGTAGAGACTTTTTGACGTGGATGAGATGACAGCTTTAAAGTTGAGGTTTTATTAGAGGTTGGCACACTTGATATGAACTAACATATTTATCAATCCATCTGAGAACAGGAGATCATCATTTAGGAAGGGGGCTCATTGAGTTGAGCAAGATGGAGATGAAGTGGATTTGGAAGTAGGTGTTGAGGTTATGGAGGAAAGAATAAAGGTTGGCCCTGTCATGAGCCCAGATCATGAAAATGTCATCAGTGTATCTGAACCAGGCAAAGTGTTTTATGTGTTGACTGAATAGGAAGGATTCTTCCAGATGCCCCATAAATAAGATGGCATAGAATATTGCTGTGCGAGTACTTATATCAGTACCACAAATTTGTTCATAGATTTGGCCTTTGAAAGTGAAATAATTGTGGGTCTCAGTAAGATTGGCCATGAGGATTAGGAAAGAGGACATTGGGGAAGGTAGTGTTCCTTTGCCTCAAGGCCATGGACATGGGGTTGTTGGTGCATAAGAGTATTGCATCCACAGTGACCAACAAGGAGTACAGGAACTGTGGAAAGAATCAAAGGAACTGAGCAGTGTCTTCAATGCAGAATGGGTGATTAAAAACTATAGTTTCAAGGTGTATATGCCCTGGTACAACAGAGAAATCCAGTAAAAACCTGGGAATTTTTTTATCCAGCAAATACCTCAGAATATTTTGAGATTTGGGGAATCCATTCTGGTTTTCAGTTAAAATTTTGTAATTTTGACTGCTAAGAACTGATACTCCAATGAAGAATTTAATTTTAGCCTACTACCACACTATAATACTGCAGCAGTAAAACGTAAATGAAAGAGTAACATCAAAATAAAACTTTAGCTGCAAAGAAAATGTAGCATTTACAACAATGAAACTCCATGCACATACAAGTATCTGCCTACAGCAAAATATGTCAAAGGCTTTAGGACAAAGCCTACACAATACTTCATGACAACAAACTGCTTTCAATGATCATGATGTCACAACTGTTTGCATTTCTAACGGGTCACAGGAAAATATTGTGAATGGCGGTTTGAGATTTTCCTTTTACACAAGATGAATTATGTTAAAGTGAGAATGTGCAATGAACTTCTTAAATCATCAAGTGTTGGATTCTTTCAAAACTTAGCACTTTGAGGACCAGCCACTTAGAAAAATTTGAGGTCCAGAAGACCAGTCATTCATGCCATCATTTAAAATTTTACTGACACATTTATATTTGATATACCCTAAAGAGTAACACACATTAAAAAAAAAAAAAAAAGAAAAAAAACAGTGGTCAAGGTCAGTTTTTCATATTTACTTTAGTCCTTTCGTAGATTACAAATAGCACAGTAATGATCACAGAAAGTATAATTCTTTTTCCAAGGAAAGTGCAAGGTGAGTTCTTGCTCAATTTCACAGGTAATTGGCTTTTACATGGAAAAGTCAAAGTGCTGGATGGAACATGGATTAAAGCAGGTTACCCATGAAATGTTTGGTGCACAGCAGTGAAATTTACAGCTGTGTTTGTCAGAAATACTTAGCTGCTGCAATTTAAGCTGTGTTCTTGGTATCCTGCTTAATCACATGCACAGAAAAAACAGAAAAAATTTTTTGATGTGAAACATTAGCTTTTCTTGATGAAAAATATCATCTAGTAGTCATATTTCACAAAGTGAGAATACATGTTACATGTCATATTTTCCCAAGGAAAGTTTTATGCCAGTGTATAAAACCTTTACCATTCAAAGGTCTGATACATTTTACAGCACTGAGGGAAAGTGTATTGTCACTTATTATGGAGAAAAATGTATCTTTTCTCCTGGGATATAGTGTATTTTCACGCAAAAAAAGTATTTTTAACCAGGAAATCCAGGAAAAATCCAGGATTTTTTTCTTGTCCAATTTGGCATGTCTATATTTCTGAATTTAATAAACATATACAATGAATTTTGTATTTTGATGAACAGGGAACTCAAAAAGTTTTTTGGTACCTTTTCATCGGTGTTCAGTATGGCCCCCTTGAGGTGCACAGCATATGTCAATGTGGTATTCAAATTGTTCCTACACTGCAGCGAGCATGTATTGAGTCATGGCTTCCACAGTTACTGTTATGCAATGTCTCACTCGGTTCATTTATTGTTGTTGGAAATGGAGGCACATAAACAGAGTTTTTTTATAAATCCCCCACAGTAAATAATCACATACAGTCAGGTCCGGTGATCTTGGAGGGCAGTAATATAAGGTTGAGTCATTTGACCCAGTGTGACAGATCCATCATTCAGTAATCCTTTGATTTAAAAATTCCCTCACTCCCAGATGACATATTCCAGAATTTGAATCAAAAACAACTGTGAACATGAGTATCTTAGGAGTAGATACCCTCAGTGCAGTGAAGCATTTTAAAGTACTTAATAAGACAAATCTTCTGGTCCATACTGCATACCAATTAGCTTCTTTTCAGAGTACACTGATACAGTAGCCTAATGCCTAGCAATCATCTACAACTGCCTGTTCAAAGAATGATCCATATCAAAAGACAGAAAAATTGTGCAATACCCAAGGAGGAAATAGGCGTAATTGACTGAATTATGTACCCATATCACTGACTTGATTAGCAGCAGGATTTTGGAATGCCGGCCGGAGTGGCCGAGTGGTTCTAGGCTCTACAGTCTGGAACCACGCCACCACTACGGTCGCAGGTTCGAATCCTGCCTCGGGCATGGATGTGTGTGACGTCCTTAGGTTAGTTAGGTTTAAGTAGTTCTAAGTTCTAGGGGACTGATAACCTCAGAAGTTAAGTCCCATAGTGCTCAGAGCCATTTGAACCATTTGATTTTGGAACATGTACTATGTTCCAGCACTATGAATTACCTACAAAGTAACAGTCTATGGACACATAGTCAGCACGGATTCAGAAAGTGTCATTCTTTTTGTGAATCACAACTAGCTCTATATTTGAATGAAGTATGGAGTGCTGTTAGCAGGGGATCTCATACTGATTTCATATTTCTAAATTTCCAGAAAGCTTTAAACAGCATTCCTCTTAAGGGATTTATAATCAAATTGCATGGTTATGGTGTATTGCTTCAGTTGTGTGACTAGATTCAGAAAGGTTGCAATACATAGTAACCAACAGAAAATCATTGAGTAAACCAGCAGTGACATCTGGTGTTCCCCAAGGAAGGGTTCTAAGCCCTCTGCTGTTCCTAATGTATATAAATGATTTAGGAGACAATGTGAGCAGACCTCTTAGATTGTCTGCAAATGATGCTGTAATTCATTACCTAGTAGAGTCATCAAAAGATCAAAACCAATCACAATATGACTTGGAGACAATATCTGTTGTCTCTGAAAAAACAAAAGTGTAAGGCCGTCCACATGAGTACAAAAAGGAATCCATTAAATTTCGGTTATATAATAAATACACTAATTTAAAAGCTGTCAATTCAACCAAAGACCTAGGAATTACAATAACAAAGAACTTAAATTATCACATAGACAATGCAGGGATGGCAAAGCAAAACTGTGTTATATTGGTAGAATGCTTATAAGAGTCAACAGGTTTACTAAAGAGACTGCCTACACTATGCTTGTCTGTCCTCTGCTAGAGCATTGCTGTGTGGTATGGGATTCTTACTAAATAGGGTTGCCAGAGGGCATTGAAAAAGTCCAGAAAAGTTCAATGAAATGAGAGAGTGTCACGTTTATGATAAGCGAGTTGGGGTATCAATAAGCAAAGGTAATTTTCACTACGGTGAAACTTTTCACAAAATTTTGATCACCAACTCTCCTCTGAATGTGAAAATATTTTATTGTCACCAATCTACATAGGTAGAAATGGTCATCATAATAAAGTAAGAGAAATCAGAGCTCATATAGAAAGATT